>NC_059112.1:29663300-29963300 GCF_020740685.1 Jaculus jaculus
CAGGGGCTGGGGAGATTACTTAGTGGTTAAGGTTCTTGCTTCCAAAGCGGAAGGACCTAGGTTAGATTCCCCAGGACCCATGTAAGCCAGATACACAAGGTGGCACATGCATCTGGAGTTCATTAGCAGTGGCTGGAGACCCTGGCATGCTCTCTCTCCGTCTCTCTCTGTCTCTCTCTCTCTCTCTCCTTCTTTCTCTCAAATAAATAAATAAAATAAAATAAAATAAAATAAAAATTTTTAGAAAGAATACATAGCAATTTGGTGGTTTGAAATTATATTTAATTCTCTGTTAGGAAGTTGACATTTTATGGATTTTGAGACTGTGGAGCCAGCTTGTTTGTCAACCATAGACAGTTTACAGATCATATATCTGTAATAACTACATAGGGATTGTATATATTTCACACATGCACACTCCCAAAATGCCTAATCCATACAAAAATCAATAGATTCGGTATGGTTGTTTATATACTATGCAAGTAATTAACTGGGATTTAAATACCATGCACAATAAGGCACATGAGGCTGATGGAAAATTTCATATTTTATAATATTAAATTTTCATGAACCATTTATTCCATTGTCACATAATTGATATTAATATCTCATATGGATTTTTCAGTATTCATTTCAATTATTTCAAAACTCACCTGAACATTTTAATTCAGATCACATCATACTGTTTCAGAGGTCATTGTAAATACACAGCAACTTGTTCAGCATGTCCTGAAATACTCATTATTTCTAACCATAGAATATGTAATTTCTGTAGAGATTAGTATGTGATTTTCATGTTATTACTTGCATGACTATTATGTACCTCATTAGTTATAGAAATTTCAAAAGATTATTTCTATAAAAAGTACTTTCAACAGGAGTAAGATTTCACTTTAAAAGATCATGAAAGGAGAACTTTATTATTTGGTAGAACTCTATCTTAGGTCTAATTAGAATTAGAACTTTGAGGAGAATTTTATAAGAGATATGTTCAAAAATGAAGTCTATACAGGACTGTTATAACATAGAATTGTTAATTGGGTCAAGCTCAACTTTATTATTCTTATTATTGTAAGTGGAAAATTTTCCTTATGAATCATATTTGGCTTAGATGTCTAAAACTGGCTTCCTGAATCTGAATTATAATTAAATTAAAAATTAAAAAATCAATTTTTAAGAGAATCAAGATGTTTAGTGCAATTTTATTAATTTGGTAAAAAGTAACAGACATTAACATTTATTGATCACTATCATATGGAATGTCAATTAGAAAATCACTAACACACAGGCCTCAACTAGAGGAGAGTTCAATAATTCCACTACTATAAAATAAAGAAAGTGCAATGGAATGAACAAATACAAAATAAAAGGAACCAAAACCTCAGTGCACTATTCCTTGTTTTCTGAAATGCCTATTATAAATATTTAAATATAATATTTAAATTATAAATTAAAACAATACCATTTGAACATGAAATAGAGAAGAGTCATCATTATCTACCAACAATGAATAATCCTCAGGGAAGGATTAGTCCCTTTTCAATTGTGCATAAAACAGTTTTACCATGTTATGTAAAAATATAACCTTGTCATCATTACTATTTGGAGATGAATATTCCTTAAAGTTATGTGTGGATACCAAATTAAGTGTTGAATAAATGAAGGCAAAATTGTGTGTAAATCATGAGTGCCACAGACTCACAACTGTTCACATAATTGTTCAAATATTGTTTCTGAGGATGTTTATGGAAAAGATTGACATTTAAGTTGATTTTCAGTTATTGCTGGTACTCATAACTGTTTTCCTCCACTACTTTTTCCTCGTTCCTTTTGTCTAGAGCAGACCCAGCTGGCTAGGGCTCCTTACCTGGTGACTCATGAATTGTATTCTTATAGTTTTCTTGTAGTTTTCCACTAAATTTATTCACATAATCTTGTAATGCTATACATCACAAGGGCTCTCCTGTGTTTTAGAGATGCTCTCCTCTATTTCCACTGCAGAGAAGCAGTCATATTTTCTTTCAGAGGTCAGGGTTATTCATCTAGTAGTACCCTTTTTGTTGATCCATAAGCTGGGGGATACCAAAATAATCTACAGGAAGACATTATCCAGTTCAAAGAGATCATTATTGTATCTCTTGAAAGAACTATTCATACCAATGCAACAGAAACCTCTTAGCAAGTACACAGTCATACAAACAAGAATAAAAAGATTTCACTACCATTATAATCCTGTATTCCCAAGACCCTTAACCCTTGTTATGTAAGAAAAATACATCATATTGATGAACATATCTAGTGCTTTGGAGAGCTTTGCTCTAACTCTACAAATTAAGGATACCTGATATAACTGGGTCTTCCAAAGACATTTTTATCATACTACCTGGCCAGCTGAAACTGTGTGTCTTGCAACCAAGTAAGTTCAAAGAATTTGTGGTTCATACTAAAGTATGTATTAATATACTAGAGTTTTATGATAAAATGGAATCAATAAAACAAAAGACAATAGATTACCAAAATATTTAGAAAATAAAATTATAATTTCTAGGTTAACAATACAAAAAATTAGAAAAGTACATGGAGAGAAATTGTAATAAAATTTAACATATCAAAATTTGGGGAAATTTTGTGATTTGGCTTATTTAGAAATGTAACTGAACCAAAGGACCTGCACATTGTAAATGTTATAATTTCCATATTAGATGCTTCCTGTACCCAAGGACCTATATGTGAAAAATTTGGTTGCTAGACTGGGGAATTATTGGGAGGTGATACAAACCCTAAACATTAAGGACTACTGGAAAAAAGGTCATTGAGCTGAGTCCTTCAGGAAGTATCAGGAGGCTTGCTCTTTCCCCTCTACTTTATAATATCCATGTGGCGAGATATTTTCTCCCCCAGAACATCTTCCTTAATGCTGCTTCAACATAAACACAAAGCAGGAAGTCAAGCTGACAATCATCTGATACAATGAGCCAAAGCACATCTTTACATTTCTTTAAATTGTCTCATCAAGTATTTTGTCATACTGCAATGCCTTTGATGCCTTGCCTCACACCTTCATTCTCACCACTAGGGAGGCTGAGGTAGGAGAATTATGAGTTCAAGATCTTCCTAAGCTAGAGTGAGGGTGTCTCACAAAAAGCAATGGGGAATGCTGGAAAAACTGCATTGGCAAAGGGTATGTGCTTTCAAAGCTTGGCAGACCAGTTCAACTCCCAAGCAACCCACATAAACTGGGTATGCAAAGTGACACATGCAGTGATGTTCACTTGTAGCAACAAATGGCTTGGCAGGTGTGTGTGCATGTGTGTGTATGTACACATACATGTTCAATTAAAATTAAAAAAATACTAAAATTTAAAAAGATGGTTAATGTAAGTGCCTATGTTAAAAAGCTAGAAAAGAGGAGGCGTGAATTCAAATGAAATAGAAGAAAATATATAATGAAGTGAAGGTGACATGGAAAGAATGCATATTAGAAAATAATTACTCAGCAGGTCATATCCACACAAGATAATAGGACATCAAAGCAGAAAATAAACTGGATGGGCAGAAGGGGTTCAGTAGAAGGGAACTGGCAGGGAAAGCAAGAGGTGGCAATGTTCTTGACACTTAAACTACACATATAAAATTTGCCACTAAAAATAAAAAAAAAAAAAAGTAAGGCCAGTTGTGGTGGCATACGCCTTTAATCCCAACACTTGGGAGGCAGAGGTAGGAGGATCACCGTGAGTTCAATCACTGTGAGTTCAAGGCCACCCTGAGATTACAGAGTGATTTCCAGGTCAGTCTAAGCTAGAGTGAGACTCTACCTCAAAAAATAAATAAACAAACAAACAAACAAACAAATAAATATAAAAAAAATATTGGGCTGGAGAGATGGCTTAGTGGTTATGTGCTTGCCTGTGAAGCCTAGGGACCCCGGTTCGAGGCTCGACTCCCCAGGACACACATTAGCCAGATGCACAAGGGGGCGCACACCTGGAGTTCGTTTTCAATGGCTAGAAGCCCTGGCGGGCTTGCTCGCTGCCCTCTCTCTCTCTATCCTTCCCTCCCTTCCTCCCTCCCTCCCTGCTGTATTTCCGTCTGTCGCTCTCAACTAAGTAAATAAAAGTAAATATATTTTTTTTAATATGGCGTGTGGAGATGGCTCAGGGGCTAAAGGCACTCGCAAAGCCTGCCAGCACCTGTTCATTTTCCCAGTACCATATAATGCTCACACACAAAGCGGTGCATGGGTGTGTTTGCATGCATGGTGGCACATGACTTTAATCAGCTCTCAGGAAGCTGAGGTAGGAAGATCATGTTAAGTTCAAGGCCAGTCTGGAGCTAAAGCATGCGTTCCAGGTCAGTTTGGGCTAGAATGAGACCCTGCCTTGAAAACAAAAGTAGCAAGGGTAAAAATCAAGTGCTTCCTTTTGCTCCCCACAGTGTGCTTTCTCTGCCCCAGTTTTTCCTGGTCAGTAAAGAAACAATTCTTTGCTTCAAAAAAGTTAGAAATCTTGTGTATGGCATAAAGCAAGGAAACAGCCTCAAATCCTTGGCTGACAGCCTTTCCTAAGCACTCCAGTTTACCTTCTTCAAACAGAGTATCTGTTGACTGCAAGCCTAGGACAAAGACCTTCTCACTATTTGGTCTAGGAGCAGAGGTCAGGAGCGTGAGCATGAGGGCTGCCATGAAGGCAGTTTACTTACACTGAGGAGAACAGGTCTGTCTTATTTTCTCAACTTGGCTCTTGGACTTTGGCAGACTTGGGTTTGCATGGTGGCTCTGATGCTACCAACTCATGTCCCTTTGTGCTACTGAGGCTTTCCTGATCTCTAAGGAATTGTCTCTGAAACGGTGTGAACAGCATTCACCTTACAGGAAGCATGATATGAATCCTAAATTAACCAATGACCATTCAATTTCTTTTCCTGAGGGTTCAGCTAATACGTACATACATACATACACACATGCATACATACATACACACACACACACACACACACACACACACACACACATATATGTATATATACTTTTTTTCTAGGAGATACACTGGTTTGATGTGGTCTATAATAGCCATTCCCTAATCCTGTTTATGTAAAACTAGTCTTCCTCCAGCTGTCCCAATTTCCATCACCACCGAAAATGTTATCTCATTACTTCAGCCTCTGAACATCTCTTTTAATACCAGAAACGCTCTGCCTAAAGTCAACCTGAGTCATTTTGTATGTCTTCCTAATCCAAGATCCTCTGTCTCCTTGTATCTTTCCTAGAGACAAATTCACTTTTAGATCACCCGTAATTTTCTCCGCGCAAATCATAAAGGAGCTGGAGGTGAGGGCCCTTCCACTTCAGAAGAGCCTGGGCACCCCGCGGGTCCAGTCCCCGGAAAGCCACGGAGGCCTTATTAGGAGCATGCACCGCGAGCCCAGCAGCGCCTGCGTTTCTGCAGGCCCGCAGAAAAAGACACACTGAGAACACGTCTAGGGAGTGCGTGAGCACACAATCTGCTTTCCTACAGCTCGGTGAGGTCATCATTGAAGTAGATCAGGACGGCCGGCGTGTGGAGCGAGCCGTCCAGGTTGAGGAAGTCAAACTCCTCGTCCTCGTCCAGGATCCCGTTTCCCTCCAGGGTCAGTTTCATGTCCAGGTTCCTGCCTTCGTACTTCCACGTGTAGCTGGCGGCGTGCACGTTGTAGGGCAGGTAGCGGTGCATGATCTCCCACATGGACTCGAGCGCGCCCACCTGCAGCGTGTGCTCCTGCCCGGTGAGCGTGTTGACGATGCGCACGGCGCGCGTCTTGGCCGACAGCTTGCCCACGCGGAAGCGCGCATCCTTCCACCACGGCCAGCCGAAGTCGTTGGCCCAGTCGGAGCGCGGCAGCGGCGGCGGCACGTGCAGGAAGCGGCCCCGCGGGGTGCGGTAGCGCGGGCAGCCCGTCAGCGGGTCCACGTGCCTGCGCAGGTCCTTGGTGACCGGGTCGAACCAGTGGCTGATGTCCTGGCCGGCCACCTCCAGGATGGGCTTCATCAGCAGGTCCCCGCGGAACTGGTGGGCCAGCGGCGTCAGGTCGTACACGTAACCCAAGTACGACACCCACAGGTCCGACGGCTGGTTGTGCTCCGCCACCTCGTCGGGCGTGAAGTACTGGCGCTGGAACGTCCTGAAGTCGGGACCCGCCACCAGGCCCCGCCGCTGCACCTTGGTCAGGCTGCCGCTTTCCGCCATCCTCGCCTTCCAGTCTCGGGAGCGCTACTGCAAGGACCCCACGGGTCCGGTGGTCGCCCGCGTTTGCGGTTGACATGGAAACCATTGTCCTTTCTCAGCCACCATACTGCCCCGTTGGGATAGGCCCTTTAGCTGAGCCTGGAGCGCATCCATTGGTCCCGCTGCGCAGCAGTCCCTAAGCGGACGTTGCCTAGCGCTGTGCTGACACGTACGCTGTGGCCCCCCAACTCAGGTTAAGGGGAACATTTTATCCGTTGAGCCATCGTCTCCCCAGTAAGTATAGTGTAATTATCTTTTAAGATTAATTTTCTGTAAGATCTTATTAAAAAAAAAATCTTACTGTTTTTATAACATAAAATCTATTCTCAGTAAATAGAAGAAGAATAACGTTGCATGAATTTTAAGGTATTTATGTTAAAAGTCCTCCGCAAATAAAGAGCAAAAGAGATTTTGTTTTAGTTGATAAAGTGGCATGTATGAAAACGACGTATATGAAATGCTGAAATACTGGATGCCCATCTATTAGGGAAAGTTAACTGGTTCATTTTCAGGTTGTTCTGCTACCCCCCCCCCCACAATAGAAAGACCTGCAAGTACAAAAACATGGACAGCTATCAAACTTAATATGGGAGGCCAGGTGGGGTGACACACACCTTTAATACCAGCACTCACGAGGCAGAGGTAGGAGGATCGCCGTGGATTCGAGGCCACCCTGAGATTACATAGTGAATTCCAGGTCAGCCTGTGCTTGAGAGAGACCCCACCTCGAAAAACAAAAACAAATAATAATAATAATAATAATAATAATAATAATAATAATAATGGTACTACTAGTAGTAGAAATGTCATTCCTTGAGTTGAGATATTTCAAAATTCATTTAAATAATATTCTAAAACAAAGAAAAAAATATTCTGTGGTCTAAAATGTTAAAATACTAATCTCTATGAGGTGGTAGGTAACATTTAAAACCTAGGAAGGGATGTTGATAACATTGACCATATTGGAAATAATAGCATAATAATCTTGTTTTCTTTTGGGATACAGATGCGCATTGTGTATCCCACACTGGAGTTGAACTTGTGAGCCTACTTCTTCTACCTCCTCAATGGTGGGACTATGACACTGGGTCTCCATGCCTGGCACAAATTTCTTTATAGAAAACACAGAGCTGAAAGAGATGAGCCAGCCCTAAAACAGTTTAAAATTATAGGTAGCTGAGAGTGAGCCAGAAAAGTAACTGATACATGTACAAGTCACAGGACTGTGAAAACCTTGAAAACACCAACGGTGTTATCTCATGAAAGTTTTGCTGTTGGACTTTTTGGATTTCTCCTGTGAAATCCAGGTGCCTGAGGAGTCACAGCCACTGGGTTTGCCAATTTGTGAAGTTGCTTCTCACTTTCCCATAAGCAGTCTTAGCATGAAATGGCAATGGAGTAGTATGAATGTATATACACTATATGTGTATACTTGCATGTATGGATATCCAGTCCCTACAAAAGTGGCATAGTCTGTGAAAATTGTGGAGAAGGGGCCTGTTGAAGGAAGTATGTCACTGGAGGTAGGACTTGAGGTGTATATTCAGCCCTGCTTGCAATTCATCTCCTCCCCCCCCTCCCTCCCTCCCTCCCTCCCTCCCTCCCTCCCTCCCTCCCTCCCTCTCTCTCTCTCTCTCTCTCTCTCTGTCTCCTTCCCCTTGCTCCTGTGAGCATGTATTACAGGTTTCTTGAATAGTCCTGCCATGCCTTCCCTGTCATGAGAGACTTATAATTCAAATTAAATTCTTTTACTCCCATGAACTACTTCTGGTCAGTTATTTTGCCCTAGTAATTAAAAAATAACTGATGCAGAAAGTCATGAAGAAAAAAAATGGTAACACTGTCTTCATATGCATATTTTATGAAGTCTTATGACAGAGGAACTGGACAATCATATTCTTAGTGGGCTTTTAAGTGTGGAATTAAGCTTTTCTACAATGTTAGTTCTATAGTTCATGAGAAAAACCTCTTTTAGAAATGAGTAAAATCACAAAATAGGCTATTCTGAAAGTGTCAGAAAAGGTAGACATGTCTCCAGAATTCTAAGTAGCTTCCCCCCCGCCCCACAATTTCTAACTTTCACAATTGGTTACAATGCTGCACCTACAATAAATTTTGATGAACTAAGGCAATGTGAGCAGGAAAGTTTATCTGAAACTGCACAAGGAAACTGCATGAATAATCAGTATGCTGTGACCAAATGCTATGCCATTATTGGCAGGTGGGTATGTAATGGGCCTTACCTTCTCTGTATGATTAATCTGTTGGAGCAGTCAAGCTTTTCTTTAGTATCTTGTCATTCTTACAGATGTGGATTTTGAGTGGTGCTTTTTATACACATGGTTTCCTTGGCTGATGTTGCTAAAAATAAAAATACCTCATAGTTAGTTACAGAAGCCCATATTAAAATACTAAATAAGGGTTGCATCACAATTTTACTTCTAACTTGTTATGGACATATTATCTCTATGGAGAAAGTGATAAATGTCAATTTTAACATTATGTTAAACAGCATTGATTATTTTGCTTAATAATATAAATAATTATTAATCGATTAATTACACTAAAACTGCAGAAGCAACATAGTGAAGTGTTTGCATTTCTTTTGTCCCAAACATTATTCTAAAGAAAAAAATCTAGTTGCAGTATATCAATTGCAACATCAAAGACAAGTATTATCTCTGTGGTATGGCACAATCTAAATTTTTTACCACATCATTTATGGTGGTTATCTCAGCAGCAGCAGTGAAAATATGTGTTCTTGGGAGCCTTTTGTACTAAAGAAAATGAATTTTTCAGATGCTGAGGACCAAATCTATTGGATTTTCACCAGAAAGGCTGAAATGAATTGAACATACAAAATTTATTACCTATTCAATGAATAAAAACTAATTAGTCTGCACATAAGTAAGGTAGTGCATCTTTGTGCCATCTAAGACTAATAAAAATAAGTTATGCTAGCTCGAAATTTTAAGTTATATTCATCCCTGTAGATTACAAAAGAAGCAAATTTATGTCAGAAAGGCTGAAGGACATTTGAGTATGTTTTTGATAAAATAGTAATACTTTCTTTATATGTAACGTACTTCTAAGTGAAGATAATGCTTCATATTACTGAAAAATAAAGAAGCCAAATATTGCATGTTCTTTCTCATATGTGGATCCTAGCTACAAATGACTGCAATTCTTTGTGAGTAGGAAGAAAGCTCAGTAGCATAGGCCACTAAGCTAGAAAGGAGATACAAAGGGAATAGAAAGGAAGGGAGGACTTAATAGAATGGCATCATATATATATATATATATATATATATATATATATATATATATATATATATATATGTAGAACAGATTAATGGGGATGAAAAGGTCTAAGTGAGGTCAGGGGAAGAAACTAAGTAAAAGAAAGGTGGAAGGAGGGCTAATGAAAATCTAAGAGGATATAAATAAGTCATATGGTGTGGTGGTTTGATTCAGGTGTCCCCCATAAACTTAGATATTCTGAATTTTAGGTTCCCAGCTGATGGAGATTTGGGAATTAATGTCTCCTGGAGGCAGTGTGTTGTTGGGAGTGGGCTTATGGGTGTTATAGCCAATTTCCCCTTGCCACTCTCCTGTTGCTATTGTCCAAGTTATGTTGGCCAGAGGGTGATGTCCACCTTCTACTCATGCCATCATTTTCCCTGACATCATGGAGATTCCCCTTGAGCCTGTAAGCCAAAATCAGCCTCTTTTTCACAGAAGCTGCTCTTGGTTGGGTGATTTCTACCAGCAATTTGAACCTGACTACAACATATAGAAACCTACTTTTTTGGACAATGGAATACACAGGAGCCATAGATGTCACTAGAAAATTTTCAGTGCCAGGGATGGGATATCTTCCAGTGAGTTGTTGGCCATCGAGGTCCCTGATGCCCCCCAAACATTACAAGTCATTGCTGAGGTACTTTGTTTCCCACAAGGAATAGGTAGATGGTAAGATCCTATTGCTGAAGACTCCACATACATGGGCTACAAGGTCACTGTGAAAAAGCTGGAAAAACCCATGCTGCATGCAGCTCAATGGGAGACAGAGAAATCACCTGTGAAGATACACAACAGTGGACACTGCAAGCCTTATATTTGGCCAGCCAGGCCAAATGAGCCAATGGGTGCAATAGTGGCATGTCTGTTATAGGGGAAACCAACTGCCCTCTAATTTGACTGGAGGCCCGCTCCATGAGAGGGAATACTGAAAACTTACAACAGGTGTAGTCATGAGCCCTAGTGGTGTAACATCTGTTGCTGTCTGGATAAAAGTATATATTATGCTCACCAAACTGCCCAGGAAGCACTTCTCTTAATGTTTATACCCATATATTAATGCTACTCTCACTTTTGGTTAGAGAACATTTTCTTTGCAAATGGCAGTGACCTTGGGATGGGCTACAGGGTCACTGTGAAAAAGCTGGAAAAACCCATGCTGCATGCAGCTCAATGGGAGACAGAGAAATCACCTGTGAAGATACCCAACAGTGGACACTGTTGTAGAAGGCACCATGGTGCTGAGAAGAAGTGACAGAGGAGTGCTTAGCACTGAAATATCCCAATCACACATTCCATGGCTTAGGGTCCATTGTGGAAGAGGTGGTAGACATAATGTAAGAGCCAAAGGAAGGGTAGGACCCCTGACAACGTGCTCCTCCAGACACAAAATGGCCTGAATATCCACCCACTTCACAGTGTCTGACACTACCTACACAAGACCATCATAATAGGAGGAAAAGATCATGACATCAAGATAAAAGAGACTGATTGAGAGTGGAATCTGATATGATGAAGAGTGGAACTTCAAATGGGAAATTGGGGAAGGGAGGGAATTACCATGGGATATTGTTTACAATTATGGGAGTTGTTAATTAAAAAAAAAATGAAAATAGAGGACGTCTGGTAAAGATGGCAGTGTAGGAACCACGCCAAAGAAGCCTAAGGGAGAAAAAGCCAAAAAGAAAAAAGAAAAAAAACAGCAAAATACACACTTTTACTAAAAAGTGAGGTATATAAGAAATTAAATGGCAGCAGAGAAGTAGGAGAGATCGAGAGCATCTAGAGCCCACACAGGCAGGCTGAAGCAGCTCCAGCAGAGGCGGCTCCAGCAGTAGTGGTGCCAGGTCTACAAGGCCACAGCTGCCAGCTTCGGCTTGAGCTGCAGGGAAAGTCAGTGCTTAGCTCCAGTGAACAGAGCAGCAGTCCAGCAACCCAGCAAGCCAACTTGAACCCACAAGGCACCAAAAAGGGACCCAAGCAGGAGCAGCATAACTGAGACCATAATCATCCCAAAAGGTAACTGGGATTATACCAGGTCAGGACCCACCTAATAAACCTAGTAGATAGCCCTGAACTGGAAGTGCTAATTGCACCTTCCATATGAGGATAAATCATGTGTTAAATCTGATGGATGGTCTGATTTGCCATTCTTAAATAAGCTATATTTTGTGCTTGTTATTTGTTGCTTCTTGATTTATAGTGGCTTTGTCTCTTCTGTTATACATTAGGGAAGGGTCTCACCTGGTCACAAGCTAACTTGGAACCCTCAACAGACCAAAAATCTTAACCTCTTTGTTGATAAAGTAAAATACCCTTCTCTGTTTTTCATTGAATGTGTACATTGTTTAGCTAAATTTTAGAATCTATCTGTATTTTGTTCCACTCAGCCTACTTGAATACTCCCATAATAGGCAAACACCTAGTATCACTATTGTAGATACTCTGAGAGTCATAAGAGCAACACCTAGCACCTTAAGATCCTACCCTGAAGATATATAACATCAGATTCATTGATACACCTAATAATACCCAGATAGCTAAAAACCCAAGCATTAAATTAATCCAAGATGCAAAAATGTATACATTATAACAGAAGAAACCCCCAAAATCAAGAAAATATAAATCCACCAAAACGTATTATTACATCAGAAATGACCTCCAGTAAGAACAAGTTAGAGGAAATGACTGAGAAAGATTTCAAAAGAATGATTGTAAATATGTTCAAAGAAGAAATCAAAGGAATGAAAGAGGAAATCAAAGGAATCAAAGAAGACACAGGACACCAATTTAAGGAAATAAACAGGTCAATACAAGACATAAATAAGGAAATAGAAACAATAAAGAAAAAGCAGGCTGAATAAAAAACTAATTAATAAAAAATAAAAAATCAGAATTAGTAGCAATAAAAACCACAGTTAATGAAATAAAAAACTCTGTAGAAAATCTGATCAGTAGAATGGAGGAGGGAGAGGACAGAATATCTAAGCTAGAAGACCAGGTGGCAGATGTAATACAGTCCAACAAAGAGAAAGACAAACTAATAGAAAAGTATGAATGGGAATTTCAAGATATTTGGGAGACTATGAAAAGATCAAACATAAGAATTCAGGGTATAGTAGGAGGAGAAGAATTTCACTCCAAAGGCATAGTAGGCATCTTCAACAAAATTATAGAAGAAAACTTCCCCCAATTTGAGAAAGAGGTGCCAGTGCAGACACGGGAATCCTTTAGAAAACCAAACAGACAAAACCTGGAAAGAATATCTCCTTGCAATATTATAATTAAACTACCAAACAAACAAATAAAAGAAAAATATATTGAAAGCAGTTAGAGAGAAAAATAAAGTTAACTACAAGGGCAAGCCCATCAGGATTACAGTAGATTACTCAACACAAATTTTAAAAGCCAGAGGGGCTTGAAGTGAGGCATTCCCAGTTCTGAAAGATAACAACTGTCAACCAAGGTTATTTTATCCTGCAAAGCTATCCATTCAAATAGCTAGAGAAATAAGAACATTCCATGCCAAAAGCAGGCTAAAGGAGTATTTGGAGACAAAACCAGCTCTACAGAAGATACTTGAAAGAATCCTCCATGCTGAAGAGAAAGAAAAGCATGCATATAAGGAACCTAGAAAAAACAAACAATACTCAAATACTAATTAACACAAGAGAACGAAGGTAGAACCAGAAGAACTACACCAAAAAATGGCAAACATAAAAACACACCTTTCAATAATATCTCTTAATATCAATGGCCTCAACGTACCAACCAAAAGGCATAGGTATGCAGACTGGGTTAAACAACAGGATCCTACAATTTGTTGCCACCAAGAAACCCACCTATCTAAAAAGGATAAATATTATCTTAGGGTAGAAAGGTTGGAAAACAGTATTTCAAAGAATTGAGCCTAGAAAAAAAGCAGGGGTTGCTATCCTAATATCTGACAAGGTAGACTTCAACCCAATGTTAGTTAAGAAAGATAAGGAAGGTCACTTTATATTGATTAAGAGCACACTCCAACAGGAGGACATTACAATCCTAAACATACATGCACCTAACATGGGGGCTCCCAAATTCATCAAACAAACACTAATAGAACTAAGATCATAGATAACACCAAACATAGTGGTAGTGGGTGCCTCCAACACCCCATTCTCATCAATTGACAGGTCATCCTGGGAAAACATAGAGAGGCATGTGGATTAAATGAGGTTTCAGATGGAATGGACCTAACATATATATACAGGACATTTCATTCAAATGCTACATAATATACATTCTTTTCAGCAGCACATAGAACATTCTCTAAAATAGACCATATATTCAGACACAAAGCAAATCTTAACTAATATAGGAAAATTGAAATAATTCCTTGCATTCTATCTGACCACAATGGAATCAAACTACAAATCAATAGCAAGAAAAACTATAGAGCATACACAAAATCATGGAAACTAAACAACACACTACTAAATGGTGAGTGTGTCAATGAAAAAATCAAGAAGTAAATCAAAAAATTCATACAGTCAAATGATAATGAGAACACAGTGTATCAAAATCTCTGGGATACAATGAAGGCAGTCATAAGGGGTAAATTTATAGCTTTAAGTGCCTATATTAAGAAATTAGAAAGGTTGCAAGTAAATGACCTAATACTTCACCCTAAAGCCTTGGAAAAAGAAGAACAAGGCAAACCAAAAATCAGTAGATGGGAGGAAATAATAAAGATTAAGGACAGAAATAAATAAAATGGCAACCAAAAAAAAAAAAAATCCAAAGAATCAATGAAACAAAGAGTTGGTTCTTTGAAAGGATAAACAAGAATGATAAACCCTTAGCAAATCTGACCAAAAGAAAGAGAGAAGAGACACAAATTAGTAAAATCAGAGATGAAAAAGGCAACATCACAACAGATCCCAGAGAAATTCAAAAAATCATAGGGACATACTATAAAAACTTATACTCCACTAAGTGTGAAAATCTGAAAGAAATGGATGATTTCCTTGATTTATATGACCTACATGAATTAAAGCAAGATGAGATTAATCACTTAAATAGACCTATAACAAGTATGGAGATCCAAGCAGTTATCAAAAATCTCCCAACTAAACAAGCCCAGGCCCAGATGGATTCACTGCTGAATTTTACCAGACCTTCAGGAAAGAACTAACACCTTTGGTTCTTAAGCTTTTCCATAAAATAGGTAAAGAAGAAATCCTACCAACTCCTTCTACAAAGCCAGCATCACCCTGATACCAAAACCAGGCAAAAGATAGAACAAAAAAAGAAAATTACAGACCAATCTCCCTCATGAACATAGATGCAAAAATTATCAACAAAATATTGCAAACAGAATACAAGAATATATCAGAAAGATCATTCACCCTGACCAAGTAGGCTTTATCCCAGAGATGCAGGGATGGTTCAAATCAATAAACGTAATACATTATATAAATGGACTGAAGGACAAAAATCATATGATCATCTCATTAGATGCAGAAAAAGCATTTGACAAAGTCCAACATCCCTTCATGATAAAAGTCCTAAAGAGACTGGGAATACAAGGAACATATCTCAATATAATAAAGGCTATTTGTGACAAGCCTACAGCCAACATATTACTAAATGGGGAAAAACTGGAAGCTTTTCCACTAACATCAGGAACAATATAAGAGTGCCCAATGTCTCCACTTTTATTTAATATAGTACTGGAAGTCTTAGCCATAGCAATAAGACAAGAAACACACATAAAAGTGATACACATTGGAAAGGAAGAGATCAAGTTATCATTATCTACAGATGACATGATTCTATATATAAAGGACCCTAAAGACTACCAGCAAACTGGTAAGGCAGATAAACACCTACAGCCATGTAGCAGGATACAAAATAAATACATAGAAATCAGTAGCCTTCCTATATGCTAACAACAAACACACAGAAGATGAAATCATAGAGTCACTCCCATTTACAATTCCATCAAAGAAAATAAAGTTCATTGGAATAAACCTAACCAAGGAAGTAAAGGATCTCTACAATGACAACTTCAAAACACTAAAGTGCATGGCATCTGGAGTTCGTTTTCATTGGCTGAAGGTCCTGGTGCACCCATTGTCCCATTCTCTCTCTCCCCCTTTCTTTCACTTTCAAATAAATAAAAATGATTTAAATATTTATTTTTTTAAATGGTGAAAAGTTGGGCTGGAAATAAGGCCTAGTGTTTAACATGTATGTCCTAAGGTCCTAGGTTTGATTTCCCAGTACTCATTTAATCAAGGTGTGCAAGGTGGAACATGCCTCTGGAGTTCATTTACAGTAGCTAGAGGCCTTGGCACACCCATTCTGTCTCTCTTTTTCTCACTCAAACACATAAGTAAAAATAAAAATATTTTAAAAATGGTAGAAAATGAGGAATAACACTTAGGAATGTCATTTGACTTCTATACATGTCATGGCAAACATGCACCTGCAGTCAAAACACACACACACACACACACACACACACACACACACACACTCACCCCCACTCATAAACATACACACACACATGGCCATACATAATACAACAAAACGATGACAAAAAAGAAGTGAGTTTTACATTTGATGAATACCTGTTTTCATATAATGTTTTACATTTATTGAATACATGCTTTCAATTCTTTCAATTTCCTCTGACTCTTTAAGACAGGCCTGTGATAAGCCATTCTGTAAATGGGTTTGTCCTTCATCCTCACATGCTCAGCAGAGGGTAGGCATTAAGCACAGTCTTATCAGTGATAAAACAATATCAACCCCAGAAGCCTCATGAGAATTCCTGACCCATAGAAATAATAACAAACATTTATTCCATCGAATACTGAAAAAAATACTTTATGCATTATTGTTTAACACTATAGATTATGGTACGTGGAACAACAGAAATGTCAAATATGGAAGAGGCTGTAGATCTGTTCAGTGAGTGCATTGTGGACACACTTCAACAGACATCTAGTTTAGAAGTTTGAGGTGACTACCCAATGGAAAGTTGGTGGGAAATGAGGGGCATGCTATTGTGGATTAGAGTAGATGGATCTTTGCAATACTGTGGTAGGATATTTAAGCATATTGACCTTTATTAATGTTTAAAGTAGCTAATGACTTGGGTGGGTTTTGCTATGGACTTTTCCAGTCAGGATGAAGAAGAAAGAATCTCATTTACTTTTATTGCTTATAATAAAATTTGAGAAGAGAGAGAAACACTATTGTGTGTAATAAAATTTGAGAAGAGAGAAAAACACTAAAAAAAAAAAAGCTAAACAGAAACAAACCTGGGTTTAAAATTATTATCCTTTACAGATAACAAATTACATGAAAATGAGAAGCAATTTCTGAGAAAAAAAAATTAAAGTTAAGACACTCCCAATAAAATATGGTTCACACATACAACTATGGCCTGACCTTTAAAATTATGAAATATGCCAGAATATAGTTTAGAAACACACACACACTGATGTATGTGTATGAGAGAGAGAGAGAAAGAGAGAAAAAGAGAAATGTCTTAAAAATCATATCAATCAAATGGAACTTTTAAGAAAACTGAATACATTGTTCCCATCTGTAACAGAAAAATCTCCATTTACAGAGAAATATACTCTCCAAATGTTTGTGGATGTGTCCTTTGCCTAGTGGAGTGAACGCTCTAAGATTTACAGGAGACTCAAAGTGACTAGACTTTTAAATAACTCACATGTAAAAATTTCGCTAAATTTGCTTTTGAGTGATGAAAAAGTACACAATGAAAGAAACATTTAAACCACTATAATTCTACTAGTACAAAACTAAGGTTCTTTTCAGAAAAATACAGAAGATAAAAACATCATTTTTCTTTTTTGTATATTTACAATTGATAATCTAAAGAGAAATAATGTAGCAATAAAATGATTATACATTCTGGTTATTAAAATGGGGACAACTGGAGTAATGCATACAAAATATATATCTGTTTTATTGTTAATAACTGAAATTGTCAGAGCAGACATTGTTATTCATGAAACTATTGTGTGTATGTGAACTGGACAAATTAAATAACTAGAATTTAACAATTCCTCAAATTCATGACAACTAGGGTTCTGGGTATCACAGAAAATAGACATGGATGTAGCTATAAAAGATGGTAAGACAAAATTCATATATAGCATTTAAATTAAAAATAACTCATAGGAAAATGATGTGGTTATGGTTTTGAGGGTTTTTTTTTTCCATCTAAAAGTAATCATCCCTTCATACCATCGCCTTGCTCAAGGGATCAAGATTTTATTTTAGGGTTTGGGTTCAGCTACCAACTTGCAGAAAGTGCAAAGGACAGAAAAAACATTAAACTTTTCAGAATTCATAAGTCCAAAGCTCCATAAGCTAGCACTTTTCTTATTTATCAGATAAAAATGGAAAGGATAGGAAGGGGGAGAGGGGAAACACTATAATAAAAGAAACTTGAAGGACACTTTGAAAAGTACAAAACTGATCTAACACTGATCTAACAGTGTAGGCGTGGACATTGAACAAAACACAAACCATGAAAATAAATTATAAGTAAAAATGCTAGTACAGTGTGTGGAGGGAAACTGAGGCCTGGGTAAGAAAAAGCCAAGGGAAGTTATTTGAGAGTGGCTAGAGATGTTGCCGTTGTTCTAGGTAACTTTTATGATAATATCTATAATTATCATTCACTAAAATGTTATTTTTGCCTGTTTAGGATTTTATTTTCTGCACCTGCTTTATTCTTATCTATTTTCATTTTTACCCTTTATTCTAACATTAAATGCACTCAAGGAGAATGTCCAGAAATGTCAGAATGCTCAGAAGTTTAGTAAAATAAGAACTTAGAATTAACTTAGAGTCAATGAGGTGAAAATCATCTCTGGTTGACATTTTACATAATTTTATGAAAATTTACTCTTTGAAATTAAATTTTATTATATAAATATTGCCACTGTGTTGTTTTAGCTTATTAAAATTAGAGTAAGCATGTATTTTTAGATTTACATATTAGAGCTACTATAATATGGTATAAAACACATTTTTAGGTAATATTCCACAAATATGATCTTGCCAAGCTTTATGAAGTTGGTCTATATTACCTAGATATAGTTGTCATAAAGGAAAATATACTATTTAATTTTCAAAATAAATGATTATGCAGCCTGCACTATTAGATATATTTAGTGTAATTAATAAATTAATTAAGGCAGTTAAGTTTGTAAGTATGTTTTATGGGTAGCATATATATATAAATATGTGGCATATATATATGACATATATATATGGCATATATATATGTTATATGTGCATTGTGTACGTGTGTGCAACCCTTGAGTACAAATGTGGAGGACAGAACAATGCATGGGGCATTCTTCATTATGACTCTTCTCCCACCGTGCTTTCCTGAGACAAAGTTTTTCACTGAACCAGAGTTCCTTTGTTTTTGTTTTTTTGTTGTTGTTGTTTTGTTAAACTTACTGATACAAGGTCTTCCTGCCTTTGGCCCTGCACAGGTTCTTTTGTTATAGGAATTCGTGGTTATGCCTGGGATTTTTTTATGGATTCTGAGGATCAAAAACAGGTCCTGATGCTTGCATAACAAGTGCTATCCTTAACATACTAAGCAATATTCCCCAGGCCATAATTTTGTAAATCATATGTTATTATAAAGTAAACATTAGTGAGAACACTCATTTGAAATAATAATCCAAATTTAAGAAATATAAGCATAATATATATATATATATATATATATATATTTATATTTATATTTATATTTATATTTATATTTATATTTATATTTATATTTATATTTATATTTATATTTATATTTATATATAAATGCATGTTATAACAGCACAACCTATAATACTATACACAGAAGCTAAAATTAATGCAGTAAAATGTAGGTAAATTTTAGAAAAGGATATTGAATGAAGGAGAATAATTTGTCAAATTAAAATTCTACCAAGCCCCTAAATTGTGTCAATTCTACACCCAGACAATTCAGACTTTAAATACTTAAATATTCCATAAAGAGTAGCGAAACATAAAATGTCATATCATTACCTTTAATAACAGGCTTGGGTACAGCTTATTGGCTGAGCATGCTCTTGACACATGTGAGGCCCTAGGTTCACTCTCCATCACAAAAGAACCAAGAAAGGCACAGAAAATGCTTGTTGATAGAATTATACATTATTTGCTTTGAATTTCCCTCTATATCATGAGTATATAATGAAAATTCACCAAATCTTCCTTGAAGATGACAGTGGACTCTGATCAGAATGCTCTGTAATGGTTGGGTGCATACCTTTCCAGAAAATCTGATGAAAGCAAAATATCTCCTGTGCATTTAATTTGCTCTTTCTTGATTACTACAGGAATACATGCTACTATTAACTATGATAATACTCCACTGACTGAATATCAACAAAAAAGAGATAAATGAAGGTCAAATTAAATTCTGGAGTTAAAGTCTGCCACATAAGTTTAAATTCATTTCAGATAACTGTGATATGTATACTTGCCTACAATCCCTGGGCTCTTTATTTACTAGTTTTATGGTCTTGAATGAGTCAATTTTACTTATTCTCAGATTTATCATTTTTGAGTAGGAATGCAAAAAAGACTACTGCATATGGCTCAGTAGAGTGAATGGACCTCTTTTGCACAGTCAGTATAAAGCCTGAGAAATAAGACTGGTCTCCCCTAATCCTGTTCTTCCCTACTGCCTTGTGCTTAACAAATTCTTATCTCTGTGGGATAGGATTTTTGCTACTAATTTGCAATTATTTCATGTAATAGGGCTGGAATTAGTACAATAGTAATATCCTTTCTCTTTCTCTGTCTGGAGTTCTAACTTTCCCTTAAACAATGAGTGGAAGTGAGAAGTCTGAATGTATGTCTCTCATAGACTCAGGTGTTTTAGTAAAGCTTATATCTTGCTCTCCAGTTGCCTAGCTGGAGGAGGTGTCACTGGGGGTGGATGTTGGGGTCCAGCCCAAAGGTGTGTTTGGGGGTGAATTGAATTCAGCCTGAATGTCCGCAGAGTAGTCCCTGACTGTTGCCAGTTGTGCTTGCTGCTTTGTGGTGTGTGTGTGTGAGAGAGAGAGTGTGTGTGTGTATCCCTTCCGCTCACAAATTATGCCTGGTCTGGATGTTCATCCCAGCAACATGGAACTGTATACTACAAGTGGATTAGGTATGCTCTTCCTAGCTCTTCTCTCTTTCTTTCTCTCTACCGGAACTACCCATAGGCAGTTTGAGAGCTCATTGCACCTTTCCTGTAGGCCTTCTGAAAGGAAAGGCTTATCTTGCATGGCTCAGCATTGCTTTATACTAGTGCACACTTCTGGATAATTCTGGGATTTCAGTATTAGGAAATCACCAGAAATAAACTCTATGGCCCCCAAATTACCCATTTTCCATAGAAACGTAAAATGGGATTTATATCCTGTATACTTCAACACTTTTTTCATATCTCTCAGTTTATGCAGGGCTCAGGATGGCTTCCTCAGTTAGTATTGACATTGGCTTCTACTGGACCTTTGAAATGTGAATGTAACCAGAATAAACAATCAGATTTGGGTTATGTCCCTGGCTTCATAATCTCAAAGCATGAAGGTTGTGAATGAAAAGTTTGAAACAAGGGCTTATTGTTACTTAAATTTGATAGAGAGCAGCTCATCAGCAATGATCTGTCAGTAAGATAAATGTCCTTACCTTGCTGGACTCTTATTTCTCCATATCCTCCCCAAATTAACTCTATCAGCTATCTGTCTATCACTATCTATCTATCATCTATCTATCGATCGATCGATCGATCTATCTATCTATCTATCTATCTATCTATCTATCTATCTATCTATCTATCTATCATCTATCTATCTGGTCATTTATCATTTATCTACCTATCACCTATCTATCTATCCATCATCTATCTTTTCTCTCTTTCCCTATCCTTAGTGTTTTCCTTTTTCTCTAATTCCTCCAGTTTCTGAGTACTTTTTTCCCTGAGGTAAGGTCTCACTCTAGCCCAGAAGATTTTGAAAATATTATTAATGTACTAGCAAAATTCATCATATGCTTTACTTACTGTAACTCAACATTTACTGCCTAAGTATTTGATTTGGGTTCTTTTTTCGTTGGTATATCTTACAATATCACAAGTTAGAAAATTTATAAAGAATAGATATGTATTGATATCATAGTTCTGGAGTCTAGAAAACTCAAGATCTTGGGTTAATTACATAGTCAATGACTTCTTATGGCATCATAATATGGTAGAAAGTATTAAGTGGTAAAATACATTAAATAGCCAAGAATGCTTGTTTCTATAACAATGTCATTCCTATACTAAACAATAAGTATTAATATACCTGTGATGGTATTATTCCATTTATGATAGTATTTTCTTTTCGTGACAAGGCAGTTTTAAGAAGGAAGGTGTTTCCTACACTCATCTCAAGTCTTTCAAACACTGTTAATTCTCTCTGGAAATGCCTCAAAGGCACTCCAAGATATTTACCTGTTTAGAATGTAAATTTCATCAAATTGATAAGATTTATTATCACAATTTGGCAGAAGGTACACTTCCTAAAGATTTCTGGCTAGCTTGACTTTGGGGACTTTGTTTCCAATACAAACAATTTTGGGGACACATTCAGGCCATAGAAATAGCCCTTATACCTAAATTCTATTGTATGTAAAGTATTTGTATTTACCTGTATGTAAAGTATCTCTTAACTACCTTAGATGAATACACACACACACACACACACACACACGTCTTAAAAGAGCTTGTTTACAAAGTTGTGAGGCCTGGGTTCACTTTTACAATACTCATGCAAAGCCAGATGCACGAAGTGGAGAATGCATTTTGATTTCTGTCTCTCTCTTTCTCTGAAAATAATAAAATATTTTTTAAAGATTATAGTGTAAATACATGAAAAAGTTGATAGAATCAGTTTTATAAATCAGATTGTACATAAGCATTTTTGCTTTTCAATTTATACATATTATAATTTGTAAAAATGTTGGCATTTTAACATACACTGGACTTGAAATTGTTGTTCTAGCCTATATTTCAATAAAATTCATATATTAGGCATATATACTATTAAAATAGCATAAGTATTCAGAGAGTCATTATCTGTGCCAATATATTTGAAGGTTTCCCCTACCTCTTTCTCCATCAGTTTCATAGTTTCAGGTCTGATATTAAGGTCCCTGATCCACTTGGACTTGATTCCTGTGCATGGAGAAAGACAAGGATCTCTTTTCATCTTTCTACATATTGGTATACAGTTTTCCCAGAACCATTTCCTGAAGAGACTCTCTTTTCTCCATTGAATATTTTGGCCACTCACTTTTATCAAAAGTCAAATGGCTATAGCTGCCTGGATTAACATCTTGGTCCTCTATTCTATTCCATTGATCTACATGGCTGTCTTTGTGCTGGTACCATGTGTTTTTGTTACTATAGCTTTGTAATATAGCTTAAAATAGGGTATGATTATACCACCCGTCTTATTTTGTTGCCCAAAATTGTTTTGGCAATTTGAGGTTTTTTTGTGCTTCCAAATGAATTTTAGTATTATTTTTTCTATTTCTGTGAAGAATGCCATTGTAATTTTAATGGAGATTACATTAAATATGTAGTTTGCTTTTGGTGAGATTGACATTTTCACAATATTGATTCTTCCAATCTAAGAACATGGTATATCTTTACATTTTCTTGTGTCTTCTGCAATTTCTCGCTTGAGGGTTTTAAAGTTCTCATTGTAGAGATCATTCACTTCCTAGGTTAGGTTTATTCTAAGGTACTTTATTTATTTATTGAGGCAATTGTGAATGGGAGAGAGTCCCTGATTTCATCCTCTGCATGTTTGTTGTTAGTGTATAGGAAAGCTACTGAGTTCTGTGTGTTTATTTTATATCCTGCTACATTGCTAAAAGTGTTTATCAGCTCCAACAGTTTGCTGGTAGAGTCTTTAGGGTGGTCTAAGTATTTTCTGTAGAGCTGGCTAACTTTTCATAAGTACTTCAAGCCTGTTTTTATTGTGGAATGTCTTTATTTCTCCACCAATTTGGATAGATAGCTTTGCAAGATAAAGTAATCTTGGTTGACAGTTGTTATCCTTCAGATCTCTGAATACATCATTGCAAGCCCTTCTGGCTTTTAAAGTTTGTGTTAGGTAACCTGTTGTTATTCTGATGGGCTTATCTTTGTAGATGACTTTATTTTTCTTTCTAACTGCTTTTAACATATTTTCTTTGGTTTTCATGTTTAGTAGTTTAATTATAACATGGTGAGGAGAGGTTTTTCACTGGAGTAAAGACAGCCTCTTCATCAAGTGGTGCTAGGAAAATTGGATATCTATATGTAGAAAGATGAAAATAGATCCTTGTCTTTACCCATGCACAACAATCATGTCCAAATAGAGCAGGGGCCTTAATATCATACCTGAAACTCTGAAATTGCTATAGGAAGAGTTAGGGGAAACCCTTCAACATATTGACATAAGCAATGACTTCCTGAATATAAACCCATTTGCTCAGGAAATGAAACTACTAATCAAGTACTGGGATCTCATGAAATTACAAAGCTTTTGTACAGAAAAGGACACTGTGAATAAAACAAAGAGACAAACTACATAATGGGAGAAAAATCTTTGCCAGATATTCATCTGACAAAGGATTAATATCCAGTATACATAGAAAACTCAAAAAACAAAACAATAAGAAATCAAACCACCCAAGTAAAAATGGGCTATGGAACTAAACAGGGAGTTCTCAATGGAAGAAATACAGTGGCATATAAACATCTAAAAAACTGTTCTAGGGCTGGGGAGATGGCTTAGCAGTTAATGCATTTGCTTACAAAGCTAAAGGATACTGGTTCAATTCCCCAGAACCCACATAAGCCAGATGCACAAGGTGGGGGGTCATACATCTGGAGTTCGTTTACAGTGGCTGGAGGCCCTAGCATGCCCATTCTCTTTCTGTCTCTCTCTCTCTTTCATAAATAAATAAAAATAAAGTTTAACAAAAATATTTTTAAAAGTGTTCTACATCATTAGCCATCAGGGAAATGCATATTAAAACTATTTTGAGATTCCATCTCACTCCTTTCAGAATGGCTACCATTAAGAAAACAAATGACAGTAAATGTTGGAGAGGATGCATAAAAAGGGGAACCCTTCTACACTGTTGGTGGTAATGCATTCTGGTACAAACATTGGGGAAATCAGTGTGAAGGTTCTTGGGACAGCTGAAAAGAGATTTACCATATGATCCAGCTATAGCACTCCTAGGCATATATCCTAATAATTCTTCTCACTGTCTTAGAGATACTTGCACAAACATATTTATTGTTGCTCCATTCACAGTAGCTAGGAAATGGAACCAGCCTAGATGTCCCTCAACATATGAATGGATAATTAAGATATGGTACATCTATACAATGGAGTTCTATTCAGCAGTAAAGAAAAATGAAATTATGAAATTTGCTGGGAAATGGGTGGATCTGGAAAGGATTTTACTAAGTCAAGTAACCCAGGCTCAGAAAGCCAAATGTTGCATGTTCTCTCTCATATGTGCATCCTAACTAAAAATGTTTAGACTTGTGTGAACTAGAACCAAAAACATCAGTAGCAGAGGCCAGTAAGCTAGAAAAGGGCTATAAGGGAAGGAGGAAAAAGAAGGATTTTATTGGATGGCATTGTATATATGTAAGTAGAAGAACAGACTGCAGGGAGTGGAATGGCCTAAGAGAGGCTAGGGGAATAGATTGAATAAGAGAATGGTGGAGAGAGTGTCATTCAAAATGCAAGATATTCTTAATAAGACATATGAAAGCCTACTTCTTTGGATAATGGCACATCCAGAAGCCATAGATTGCTACTAGAAAATTTTCAGTGCCAGGGATGGGATACCAACAGTGAGTTGTTGGCCAGGGAGATCCCTGCTGCCTCTAAAACATTACAGGATTTTTCCCAGGTCCTTGGTTTCCCAGGAATAACAGATGGTATGACCTTATTGCTGAAGACTTCACATGTGTGGGAATCAAGATTACTGAAAAATCAAGCTGGTGCTGAGCTGAAAATCTTCTCCCTGTAGACCATACAACTGAAAGCTGGAAAAAGTTGTACTGTATGCAGCCCTATGGGAGACAAAAGTCATCAGCAGTGTAAACAGTGGCCACTGGGTGCCTCGAGATTGGCCAGACTGGCCAAGTGACAGAACAGGTACAATAGTGGCCTGTCTGCTCTGGGGGAAACAACTGTTCTCTAATTGGACTGCAGGCCCACTCTATGGGAGGAAATGCATGTCTGGTACTGAAAACCTAATCAAATGTCTATGGCAGGGGAGGTCCTGTGCCATATGGGTATAAAGCCTGCTCTTTTCTGGATAAATGCACAAATTATTCTCACCAAACTGCCCTGAAAGCACTACACTTAATGTTCATATTCATTTATTAATGCTACTCTCACTTTTGGTTAGAGAGCTTATCTTTTCAGATGGCGGTGACCACTGGGACAACCCAAAAGGCAACATAGTGCTAAGAAGAAGTGACGTAGGAGTGCTCAGCACTGAAACAACTCTATCACACCCTCCAAGGTTCAGGGTCCATTGCATAAGAGGAGGAGTAAAGAGTGTAAGGGCTAAAGGAAGGGCACCGCTACTTACAATGCAACTGTCCAGACAGAAATTGGCCTTGATATCTAAGACTTTGCAGTGCCTAGCAAGACCTTCAAAAGACCCTCATAATAGGACAAAAGATGATGGCATGGAAATAGAAGAGAGATTAATGGAGAGAGGGGGGATATTGTGGAAAGCTGAGGTGTAAGAGGAAAAATGGGGCGGGGGGAAGTATAGTTCATTTTCTGTAAGTATAGAAATTGTTAATAAATTTTAAAAAATAGCATAAGTAAATTTTCTGTGAATCTAAACCACTGCACAATACACAATCTATTGTTTTTTAATGACTATAAATTGAGAACATTTTACATTTAAAAATTCAATAGGTTGTTCTTTTCTATTTTGGAATACTAAATCTGTCTTCAGTTGCATTCAATAACAATATTTATTATTTTTATTTTTTGTGCATTTTGGGAAGGATTTCTTTCTTTCTTTTCTTTTGGATTTTCAAAGCAGGATCTCACTCAAGCTCAGAGTGACCTGGAATTTAACATGTGCCACCATGTCTGGCTGGGAAGGATATTTTTTAGGCGTTATAAATGAGCAAATTTGCTTCTGAGAGTGTTCGATTTATTGAAAGAAATTTCTTAGATTTTCCAGTATAGTAAGTATTTGGTTTGACAACCTGAGAAATGCATATGTCCTTCCATTTAAAAAAAGTAAACTTTAGTATATATTTGTTTTGATATTTTATCATGGCAAATAGAAAATGGCACTCTATTTTTGATATTGCAATTTTCATGGGAAATGGTCAACTGTAAACCTAATTTTTTGGATTTACTTGCCTAAGATTAATTTGTGAGGTTGCATAAGTAATAGTGATGCTAGATACAGCTGAATATAAATAAAACATTCATGTTTGAATATGTATATATGAGGAAAGCCCAGGAGAAGAGTGAGACTAATACTTTGGTAGCATGTGCAATTCCCTAGGTTTAATCCTAGCACTGCAATAATAATAGTAACAATAATTAACTCAGGAAAATCAATGGTCTACACAAAATAGGAAGTTGAGAAAGTAACAGCTTAAGGGAAGAGGGATTTACAGCTTAATTTGTGTTTGTATCTGAGGCCAGATACAATTTGATTGTGTATTACTTAGACAAACCACATCATCTTACTAAATTTAAAAAGAAATAAGAGCATCATATAAGACCTGGATTTATTCATTGGCCTGATTAAAAATGTTTTCTATTTCCTGCAAATAAGTGAATAGTTCTGATATTTTCTGAAGGAATTGCTCATCATATGCATATTGATAAAAAAATTGCAAAATCAAGGAAACAAACTGGATATTATATATATATATATATATATATATATATATATATATATATATATATATCTCCTATATTTTTATTTTTAAGTAAAACCCAAAGTAATTTTTTATATTTTATTTAATTATCTATTTGAAAGAGAGAGAACGTGAGAATGGGCCCAACAGGGCGTCTAGCCATTGCAAACAAACTACAGATGAATGTGCCACCTTGTGCATCTAGCTTATGTAGGTCCTGGGGAATCAAACCTGGGTCCTTTGGCTTCACAGGCAAATGCTTTAACTGCTAAGCCATATCTCCAACCCAAACCAAATTTATTTCACTGTATTTCAACTTGTGATTATGTGAAATCTTTCTTGTGTTTTGTTTCAATTAATTATACTCTATCATATTTTTGTGCTCATATTGCTCATTATTCCCCAAATTCAGATAATTTTTAATATGTTTAAGCATTGATCAACTCTGAGAAATTCACCTTGTTGTATATTTAAAACAATTAAAACATATAAGTTAGACCAGACTTTTTTTTTTTTTTTTTTTTTTTTTTTTTTAGGTAGGGTTCCACTCTAGCTCAGGCTGATCTGAAATTCACTATGTAGTCTCAAGGTGGCCTCAAACTCAAAGCAAGTCCATTTGCTATCTACCCTGCTGGGATCCAAGGTTTACTGAAATGTGCTATAACCAGAGGCCAAACTGTTATAAAGCCTGGCTGGGCTCTTTTGTAAAGTGACAACTTTTGTAGAGAGATGGACTGGGTTGAGCTCAAACCCCAAGGCTGATCTCCTCCAGAGTTTGGGAGCTGGTTCTGCTGGGCTGAAGGGGAGGGTCCTCACGGCCACATGGAGGTTCCAGTACCAAAGGCGCCTGACCTGTATGTCTTCTAGGTTTTATTTTCCTTTTGGCTATAAGCCACTGTGCCACAAGACACATATCTACCTCTGGGGGATGGGAAACTGACTCCTGCTCTGGGCTCTGCCCATCCTTCAGCTAGGGCCTCTACCCAATTCAATGGGATATTTGAGACCTCACCTCCGGAGTGGAGAGAGACCTCAGCCAGACTGTGGGTCTCCGGCCCCCTAAATGAGGGGAGACAGAAAATGCTCCAGCCAAGCCCAGATCTCAGCACTTGAGTGGAAAGGGATTTTAACAGCACCGTGTCATGAGCACATGCCTTCTTCCCCCTGTGGAACTGAGAGCTATGACTTTGTCTAGGGGGTATGAAAGTAATCTCACTGTCTCTCAAAAAATACAGAGACAAATTGTGAAAAGAAAAAAGAGAGGAAAAAAAAATACAGAGACACCATGGAAAAGACATGCCCAATGGTGCTTAATGTTTGCGGTGATTTTCTGACAAATTTCTCTATGACAAATATATCTTCATATTACTGTAAATAATTATTCATGCATGTATTGTAAACAGCAAAATGAGCCAGGCTTAAAGTTCTAGATACTTGGGAAGCTGAGACAGGGGGATCACCAATGATAGCCTGACTCCATATTTTTCAATCATGTGACTTAAATTGCTTGGTAAAAACAGGTACATAATTTTAGTTTGAAGTTTGTTTGATATTTTCTCTTTTGTTTTGGCTTTAAACAAAAAAAAAAGATGTTGTTTATACACACATTTTGGTTTCTTTGTTTTTCCTTTTTATAATTTATTTTTTATTGACAACTTCTATACTTACAGTAAACCATGATAATTCCCTCCTTTTCCCTACTTTTCACTTCAAAACTTCACTCTCCAGCATATCCTCTCCCTCTCTCCATTAGTCCCTCTTTTATTTTGGTGTCATTATCTTTTTCTCTTATTATGTGGGTCTTGTGAAGGTATTGCCTGACACTGGAAAGTCATGGATATCAAGGCCAATTTCTGTCCAGACAGTTGCATTGTAAGGAGTTGCACCTTTCCTTTGGCTCTTACATTTTATGCCACATCTTCCACAGTGGATCCTTGGAAGGTGTGATAGAGCAGAATCTGTTCTTTGTTGAGCCAAAAGCACTAAGCTCTAATACAACCATTAACAGATCTGTTAAAAACAAAACAAAACAAAACAAAACAAAAAACACCATTTGCAAGTATGGGGGAATGCTGGAGATGCTTGGGCTTAGGAGTGGTCCCAAAGGATGGTCATGGGAATCCTGTCCTGGACCTTCCTTGCTCCCAGAGTCACATAGACTGCACATGTGTCCCTATTTGATTAGGGAGAAACAAGGAAATTTGGGTGAGGACTCAACTCCTATAAAGCCCTAATTTCCTCTCCTGTCCCAGAGTTTGTTGGATGCCCCCTTCTTTAAGAAGATGTGGGCCAGGATTGGGCATAGCTAGGTTCTAGGTGCTTCTTTTAACTTTCTTCCACTTTGTTTCAGATGGGAAAATTGGCTTCCAGGATAACCCAGAAGTCTCTGCTAGCCTGTCTCCTTAAAAACTGTGCTCATTTAGATAATTGGGGGGAGAAAAGGAATTGTCTATTACTTCTCTCCAGAGACTTTAACATACTAACATAACTCCAGACACCATGGAGGAGGAAATTCTTCTTACAAATTTGTAACTCAGTCAACATCTGATATTTGTAAGAAATTACAAAAATTGGTAACCAAACCAGATAAGGACTTTAAAACAGTTGCTCTAGGTTGCAACTTCTATTTCATTATAATCAAAAAGCCACAAAAGAAAGATTTAAAAACAGAGGGGACTAGAGAAGGAGGGAAAGAAAAAAGGGTAGATGTCACCAGGAAATCATGATAGTAATAAAAGTTGTCCAGGGAAGGGCATTTAATTGGATAAAATCTAAAATATGCTTACCTGTTGCCAAGTCTTCAATCAGAGAAACTGAGTCTTATGGCTAAGCTTCACTCATTGACAGCTAATTTGTTATGGCTTGAGGGTGCTAAAAATTGGCCTTAAGACTCTCAGTAAAGTAAATTAGGTTCCTCTGTTCATCGAGGTTTTAACTATTGGAGAAACTGAGTCTTAAGATAAAGGTTAACATATAAATGTTTAATTTACAAAGATGAAGTACTCATACCTAAAGACACTGTGACTTTAAAGGTAGCTTCTGTTTTATCTTAATTCTTTTTTTTTTAAATTTTTATTTATTTATTTGAGAGCGACAGACACAGAGAGAAAGACAGATAGAGGGAGAGAGAGAGAATGGGCGCGCCAGGGCTTCCAGCCTCTGCAAACGAACTCCAGACGCGTGCGCCCCCTTGTGCATCTGGCTAACGTGGGACCTGGGGAACCGAGCCTCGAACCGGGTTTTTTTTTTAGGCTTCACAGGCAAGCACTTAACCGCTAAGCCATCTCTCCAGCCCTGTTTTATCTTAATTCTATTGAATGGTTATCAGTAAGTTTAATCACTTAGGTTTAAGTGATTTAATTCCAGTCACTATAAATTTTAGGCTCCTGTTAGGTAAAGTATGTTGGGATAGCGTGCCTAAGATTTATCAATTTTAAATCATGGGTAAAACATAAAATTGTTTTATGTTAATAAAATTTGTATGGTACCTAAGATCAATTGCTATCAATTGATTAAGCTAAACACATTGGTTGTAAAATGGTGTTTTTCTTTATTTTTTTAAAAAAAATAAAATTGTTTTATTTATTTATTTGAGGGCAACAGAAAGAGAAAGAGGCAGATTGATAGAGAGAGAATGAGCATGCCAGGGCCTCCAGCCCCAGTAAACGAACTCCAGATGCATGTGCCCCCTTGTGCATCTGGCTTATGTGGGTCCTGGGGAATCAAGCCTCGAACTGGTCCTTAGGCTTCGTAGGCAAATGCTTTACCGCTAAGCCATCTCCCCAGCCCTTGTGTTTTTCTTTTAAAACAGATTTGTCAAGGGTTGTATTAGAGCTTACCAGTTTTTGGCTCAACAAAGACCAGATTCCTCTCTATTGCATGTAAAATAACTGCCTCATTTCTGGCATCTCAAGTCCAATGTTTATAAAATAAATTAACTCTTAAGACATATTCCCTACTTTAGGGTACAGTTTCATGCTCAAACAATGGTCCTCATCTGAGAGAAATAATTTAAACTCTGTGGTTCTGGTTCCACTGTTCCCTGTGTGGTATGGTATCTAGACTAATCATACATGTTTACAAACACAGGTGCTATGGTGGTTTGATTCAGGTGCCTCCATAAACTTAGGTGTTCTGAATGCTAGGTTCCCAGCTGATGGAAATTTGGGAATTAATGTCTCCTGGAGTGAGTGTATTGTTGGTGGTGGGCTTATGTGTGTTATAGCCAGTTCCCCCTTGCCAGTGTTTGGCACACTCTCCTGTTGCTATTGTCTACCTTATATTGGCAAGGGAATGATGGCCACCTTCTGCTCATGCCATCGTTTTCCCCTGCCATTGTGGAGCTTCCCCTCGAGCCTATAAGCCCAGATGAACCTCTTTTTTCCCACAAGCTTCTCTTGGCTAGCTTATTTCTACCAGCAATATGAACCTGACTACACTAAGTGCCAAGACTTTATACTGTCTTACTTGTCATTTTCTGACAAATTGTAGGTTAAATTAATTGGTTTAGATTTGTATTTTTTTCAAGACTTAGAACAGGTTCTGCTTGTATTTATAACTATTAGACATTTAAAATGTATGGTGTGCCTTCTTTCTATGCCTCAGATATGGCCTGTGTTGCTAAAGGACAACCAAATTTTCAAGGGTTGGACAAAATGACTTAAAGCTTTTGTGCCATTCTTTTTTTTTTTTAAATTTAATTTATTAGTTTCTTTTCAGCAAATACAGGCAGTTTGGTACCATTGTTTAGGCTCATCCATGATCTACCCCCTCCCAATGGACCCTCCTTGTTGATGTAAATGGGCCGTGCATTGTGGAGTTAGCCCACAGTTATTGGAACAATAAATGTCTCTGCATATCATGACCCAACATGTGACTCTGACATTCTTTCCACCCCCTCTTCCTCAAAATTTCCCTGAGCCATGTTGGGTTCATATTTGGTCTGCTTCAGTGATGAGATGTTGGGGGCCTCTGAGGCTCTGGATCTCTGATTTGGTAGGAGTTGATTTTTCTCTGCGTTGGTCTCCTTCCCCTTTGTGCTAGTATCTGGTTCATCAGGAAAACAACACCCTTGCTTGTTTCGCCAATTATCCTTAGTTTCAGTCGGGCCCCTTTTGAGGTATGTTGGGACAGCTCTCTCCTAGGACCTGCATTTATCTGAAAAAAAGAAGCAGATTCTCCAACAGAGAGTAAGTTAGCACCCGGAAAATTGAGATAACACCTACTTTTTTGAAAGAGAGTTTAATAGGTGTAGGCCCTCTTGTACCCCATGATTGATGGTAGCTTGATATTGGAGAGTGGGCTTATGTATGGGTATGGTTCTGACTTGTTTCCCAGCTCCAGCTATGAATCTCATACCACTGAGGGGATCAGTTAGCCAAATCAAGAGCAGTTGGTTCCCCACCATGGCTGTGTGCCACTATTGAACTTGTGTGGGCATCACATCAGGTTATTTGTTGCTAATTAGGTTAGACCATGAGTTGCTTGGACATATATTGTCATTTCCCCCAGTCGCCCATGTAGCACCTTCTGGCACTAGACACGCTGATTGTCTGGGGTCTGACTCTCTCCTGGCTTCCAGCCATGCCATTCCATTTTATGTGTCAGCTGCATATGGAGTCTTCAGCAATAGGGTCTTACCACTGACCTTTGGTGGGTCATCAAGTACTCTGACAGAAGTCTGTCATTGTTTTGTGCCGTTCTTTAAATCTAGTTCAGTAATTATATGTGCTCTATATGTATATACATTCAGGTTGGCTTGACTTCCTTTCTAAGTGTTTTAATTACCTATGTAGGTCCATATTTTGGCCTGTGCTCCAAGTTCATAAGGCCATTGGAGATGATAGGACACTTCTACATTGGCTCCCTGGTAAGTCATCTGTCTTCCTGATCAGGAAGGATATGGAGACCCTTCACCAAAAAATAAATTGGTGTACAGTCTGAAGCAGGATAGTCACAATTGAGGAGCAATCAGTCTTCTTGGCTTCCCACAAAAGGTAAAACTGCTTGGCTAGCACAGCCCTGACTCATTCTAAGAGACAGAAAACACTATAGCTATAGGGCTACCCCTGGGTCCCTAAAGTCTCCTTTGGAGAGCCATTAGTGACCTTCAAAATTAATCCTTGGTTAAATTTTTGATGTCTTCTTGGTCTTAAAAACTCAGATAGAAATGTGTAACCAAAGATAAAGGGATACCTCAAATATATGAATGGTCTATTAAGTAATACAACTAGAGCTTTCCAAGAGGGGAAACAAGCAAGGCCTTAAGACATGTTTTTCCCCAGCTCTAATAGTTCCAATTCTATAATAAGGAAAAACAAACATAAATGTTAAGAGGGTTATTTTCAAATCTGGAATACATATACATATACATATACATATACATATACATATACATATACATATACATATATATATATGTATATATATATATATATATATATATATATATATATATATATATGTATATATATATATATCTCCAGGGAATGATGATGAATGTCTTCTAACTTGTGCAAGGAAATCCTTAAACAAGTCCTGAGACCCACAAATATATGTGTACAGCCTTTAATGGCACCCAAGGCCACTATGATACCAACCTTTGGCTCTGGTCAGCACTGGGATAAATTTAAAAAGGTACACTCTGGAAAGCTATTATCAAGGTTAAATGTTGTATATATGTTTCTGATAACTCTGCTAATATCTCATCTGTTTTACAAGCCATGTAGAAAAAGATTCCAGCCACATCAGACACTACTGTGCCATTTGATGAACATTTCTGGAAGAAAATCACAGCCAGCTTATGCTCAGATGGTCCTGAGACAATCCAACTCTGTCTACCTGAATTCCTTCCCATGCTCCCCAAGGCCTACAAGTCCATAAGAAGGAAAACCCCGGGCTGGAGAGATGGCTTCGTGGTAAAGCGCTTGCCTGTGAAGCCTAAGGACCCTGGTTCGAGGCTCGACTCCCCAGGACCCACGTTAGCCAGATGCACAAGGGGGCGTACGCGTCTGGAGTTCGTTTGCAGTGGCTGGAAGCCCTGGCATGCCCATTCTTTCAATCTGCCTCTTTCTCTGTCTGTTGCTGTCAAATAAATAAATAATAATAATAATAAAATAGAAGGAAAACCCTGAAGGAAACTAGATTTCTGCATGCTTATTTCTCATTAACTCTTTTCTTTTATTTTATTTTTTCTTTTCCACAACATTCTCTTCCAAGGCTATCTTCCTGCACTCCATCAATACACTTCCAGGGTCCTTTACAATAGTTCCCTCTCTGGGAGAGACTCTCTGTGACAACTTTGTGCCCCATTCAACAGGAAATAGCTAACAATATGACATTATTGCCTCGTTGTCCTCTAATAGCAGTTGGAATGCCTTCTCATGACATGGGGAAATGAATGGGGTTAGAGTTAGGGTGACTGGACTCCTGAAGGTAAAAAGGGCAGGAAAGTTTTTTTCTTATCTTTTGCCTAGTTCTAAAGAACTGTTTTTCAACCAATAGTCAGGACCCCTCCTGGGAGGAAGGTCTTCCTGAGGATTTCAACATTGTGGTTGGTCAAGTTCAGCCCCCAGAATTCTGTGCCAGAGCTAATCTCTTGCTCAGATAGCCCCTGGTCCTCATCAACCAGGTGGTCCTCTGGCTCACCCAGGCCACAAAGACAGCACATGACCCTAAGGTTAATAATACGATTGCAAGGGGAGAGCAGACACTTGATCTCTGATTATCTGGGAACATCCAGCTATGGGTGAGATTTTCCCTCAGCTGGCCTAGTCTCCTACTCCTGACTCTCCACATGGGTTCTTTGTCTCCTCCAGCAAACTACATGGCAGGGCTCCAGAACTTTCTTTTCTCTTTTCTTTCCACACTTTTTACCCAGATTACCAGATCCATATCTAGTCACATGGACTCCTGAGCTACACTTGGACCACATAGGCTTTTGGCCTCCACCTGGTGTACTTCTCACCACTTTGTTTCCCCTCTCCTCTCAGCCTTCCCCTTTCCACATGCCTTTATAAAATCTGAATGAAATGTGGTATTTTAAATATGAAAAAAATTTTTCTGAAATAAAAATTTAAAAAAATTCCAATAAGCTTAGAGCCAACGTGAGCCACAATAGCTTATAATAAAAATAAATTGAAAGGGATAAGAAAAATGAACACTGACTTCATCCCTGTGCTGACATTATTTGACACCTTTGGATAAATCACCTAGTAATATTGAGTTAAGAATAGAACTGAGGACCCGGATTTTGGGCCAAGCAACTATAGCTACTTGATATTCGACAAAGGCCCAAACAATATAGACTGGAAAAAAGATAGCATCTTCAGCAAATGGTGCTGGACAAACTGGATAACCACATGCAGGAAACTAAAACTTGATTCACACATTTCACCATGCACAACACTCAAATCCAAATGGATCAAAGACCTCAACATAAGACCAGAAACTCGAATACAACTGGAAGAAAATTTAGGAAGTACTTTCCATGATATAGGAATGGAAAAAGACTTCCTGAATAAAACCCCAGTGGCTCAAGTTCTTAAACAGTCACTCAACCATTGGGATCATATGAAGCTGAAGAGTTTCTTTACAGACAAGCATATAATAAGCAAAGCCAATAGAATACCCACTGAATGGGAGAAAATATTTGCAGGTTATCCAACTGATAAGGCCTTATCTCTAGAATTTACAAAGAACTCAAAAGTTTAAACAATAAGAAGACAAATACCCCACTCACAAAATGGGGCAGAGAGTTAAACAGGCAATTCACAGAGGAAGAGATACAAATGGCAAACACACACCTAAGAAAATGTTCATCATCCCTAATCATCAGAGAAATGCAAATTAAAACAACTATGAGATTCCACCTTACCCCAATAAGGATAGCCAACATCAAAAGGTCAAATGAAAATAAATGCTGGCGAGGATGTGGAGAAGCAGGGACACTCATTCACTGTTGGTGGGAATGCAGGATGGTACAACCACTTTGGAAAGCAATATGGAGACTCCTGAAAAAGCTGAATATAGAAATACCAACAGACCCAGTTATACCATTACTGGGCATCTACCCTAAAACCTTCAAACCAAAAGCCAGAGAGATTTGCTCAACCATGTTTGTAGCAGCTCAATTCGTAATAGCTAAAAGCTGGAATCAACCCAGATTTCCATCATTAGAAGAATGGATAACAAAGATGTGGTATATCTAGACAATGGAATTCTATACAGCAGTAAAAAAAAAAAAAAAAAAACCGACATAAAGAAATTTGAGGAAAAATGGTTGAACCTGGAACAGATCATTCTCAGCGAACTTACCCAATCACAGAAAAAAAAAAATCAACACATAGTCTCACTCATCTGCAACACCTAACCTGAATCTGCCCAAGATGCCTTACATACCCAGCAAGCACCTCATGGACTACACAATAAGATGGATGGGAGGGCGGGGAGGGAATCAAAGGGTGGAAAACAGTAATCCGGACCCAAACGGCAATGGTACCATAAAATTCTACTTCCTAAAAGACAGACCAAATGGCTGAACCTTCCCTAGACCCTTACAGGAAACACCTGAACCACAAGACACTGGAGAGGGTAGGATCAAGACTGACCTAAATCTCCTACATCTTCTCTCCCTCGCTCTCCCCCTCTCCCCTATCTCTCTCCTCTCTAATTCTTGTATATTAGTTATCTTTTCCCTCAATTTCTTAGTGGACACTGACCTGTAACCCCCACTTCCAGCTTGGGCCTACCATCCACAATGAGCTTTTGATCAGAGAAACCTACAAGGTTTCCCAAAACAATGACAGACTTCTGTCAGACTACTTGATGACCCACCAAAGTCCAGTGGTAAGACCCTATTGCTGAAGACTCCATACACAGCTGACGTGTAAAATGCAATGACAAGGCTGGAAGCCAGGAGAGAGTCAGTCCCCAGACAGTCAGCGTGTCTAGTGCCAGAAGGTGCTACATAGGCGACTGGGGGAAATGACCAAGATCTGTCCAAGCAACACATAATTAGCAACAAATAACCGGATGTGATGCCCACATAAATGCAATAGTGGTACACAGCCATGGTGAGGAATCCATTGCTCTTGATTTGGCTAACTGATCCACTCAGTGGTAATAGACCCATATCTGGAGCTGGAAAACAAGTCAGAACCATACCCAAACACAAACCCACTCTACAATATCAAGCTACCATCAATCACGGGGTATAAGAGGGCCTAAACCTATCATACTGTCTATCAAAAAAGTAAGTGTTATCTCAATTTTCAGGGTGCTAACTTACTCTCCGTTGGAGAATCTGCTTCTCTTTTCCAGATAGATGCAGATCCTAAGAAGAGAGCTGCCCCAACATACCTCAAAAGGGGCCCGACTGAAACTAAGGACAACTGGCGAAATAAGCAAGGGTGATGTTTTCCTGTGAACCGGATACCAGCACAAAGGGGAAGGAGATCAACGCAGAGAAAAATCGACTCCTACCAAATCAGAGAGCCAGAGCCTCAGAGGCCCCCAACACCTCAGCACTTAGGCAGACCAAAAATGAACCCAACATGGCTCAGGGAAATTTTGCGGAAGAGGGGCCAGAAAGAATGTCAGAGTCACATGTTGGGTCATGATTTGCAGAGACATTTATCATACCAATAACTGGGGGCTAACTCCACAATGCATGACCCATTTTCATTAACAAGGAGGGTCTAATGGGAGGGGATAGATCACAGATGAGCCTAAATAATGGTACCAAACTGCCTGTATTTACTGAAAAGAAAACTAATAGATTAAATTAAAAAAAAAAAAACAATTAAAAGATTTCTGGTTAAAGTGGAATAGGAGGCAAGCCAATAATCAAGGGAAAAATAGAAAGAAGAGTCCATACAATAATCCTTTTTCCCAAAGCATGAAGGTCTCTGCTTTCACATTTTATGGGAAAAAAAAAAAAAAAAAAAAGATTTTAATGTCTTAGTTGCTAACTCACCCAGTGAATTAGAACTTGAGTCTATCAGGCTTTTGGACACTAATTTGTAATTTGTTGTTGAAAAACAAAGCATGTGGGTGTGTGTGAATTATGCATGATGCGGCATGTGTGTCTGTAGAATGTGTGGTATATGTGTCTGTGTAGATGCCCGGGTGTGTGCTGATGGGTGTGCCCTGTACACATACACACAGAGGCCAGAGTTGCACATTGGATATTCTCATCTATTGTTTCCATATTGCTTCTTAGAAGATGGAGTTTGGTGAGTTCTCTCTGTAGAATGGCTGACTAGCTAGCCCCAGTGATTCTCTTGTCTCTGCAGGACTTGTGTTTTAGGAGTGTGTAATGACAGTGTTCAGATATTTGCATAGGTGCTATGGATAGAACTATGCATAGGATTATCTGTGTCTCATGTTTGCACTACATGGGCTCTTGCCCATTGAATCATCTATCCATCCATGAAAATTAAGTACTTACGTGACCTATAGAGAGGTTTAATAGCTTCATCTTTAAAATAGTTAAGTAATGAAGTAATGCAGGTGTAAGCAAGTGTTGCAGTCAGGTTCCCATTGCTGGCAGATATCACCCAACCAAGAGCAGCTTGTGGGAAAGAGGTTTATTTTGGTTTACAAGCTCAAGGGGGAAGCTCCATGATGGCGGGGAAAATGATGGCATGAGCAGAGGGTGAACATCACACCCTGACCTACATAAGGTAGACAATAGCAACAGGAGAGTGTGCCAACCACTGGCAAGGGGAAATTGGCTATAACACCCATAAGCCCTCTGATAACAATACACTCCCTCCAGGAGGCGTTAATCCCCAAATCTCTATCAGCTGGGAACCTAGCATTCAGAACACCTAAATTTATGTGGAACACCTGAAACAAGCATACACCACAGCAAGTATACACCGACTTTATGGATAGGAATATAACTGATGTCACAGGATGTCCATCCTGGCAAAATCTTACTACCCTACACTACTGAAACCATAGTGCTTCCAATGAAATGAAGAAGTGTCCAGGTCTTACAACAGAACTCAGCTTCAGATGAGAAATGCAAGTCAGACATTTTTCACTAAGGTCAAAAGGAGGAAGCTTATTTTGTGAGTATCTCTATTAATTTTGGGGATTCAATTCTCTCCTTATGTTCACTTTCTAGTTTCTTGCTTCAAAGAATATCCATTTCTTCATAAGCCTGTTTAAAGCATTAATGTTCTTAAAATCTGCTCATAACAGAATATGTACATGGCCTCTACAGTAATCTACCACATTCAAATTCAATACTCATATTAATTTTCTCAAGACTCTTGAACACTTTATAGTGCTAATTATGTCTATTAGTGTGTCATTTACTTTGAAATGATATGTGTTTTCTTCTAAAATAGAAATTCTTAGTTGTGATTTTCAGAGTTCTATTTCAGTGAGCCACTCTGATCTAATGACTCAGATTTTTCCTAGAAATAATAGGTTTATTTGTACAATGAGTCGTAACACATATGTTTAAGGCAGATAGCTGGCTGCTTATCAAACTAGTTTTAATTAGATATTTCTGCATTATAGGATTTATATGAACACTGTTGGGACTGGGCACATGAAGCACATGGATGGTCCCAGGGCGAATGCATTTGTAAAGGTGGCATTTCCCATTTCAGACTAGCTTTGTGCTATTTGCCAAATGCTAATAACTACAGGTGTGCAACTGCGTTTTGATAGTACCTGTCTTATGGACAGATATGGTGGGATTGCAGTGGAAAAAAGCAAATCTACTAGGACTTCAGAGGGAAATATTTTTAAAACAGCCTTCTATTTCTATTTAGTTCCACTTCTGAATAGATATTTGAAAAGGTGGGAAGGTATCTCAAGTAATAGGTTCTAGTTCTGAGCCAGAATTATTGACACAAATTGAAGTGTTTTCTAGTTTTCATTAAAAAAATTTGAATGAGGGAGAACTGGCTGGCTCATCTCTATAGTGGCATTGTGTTCATTTTCTCTTAGCCATGTTTTAGATTTATAATTTAATGGTTAACCATCCAGGTTCAGGACTCCTGAGTAGAGGTGAGCATGGACACATGGCTAGGGCGGATTTCCAAATTATAGACTTCTTTTTAAAATTATTTTACACTTTCTTATGTATTTTTCAATATACCACATTAAGATATTTTCTCATTATACCTGAGGTATTATTAACTACATATCCAAGTTTACTTTAAAGTAGCTAAGGTCTTAAGAAGTCCTTTTTTTTTTTTTTGGTAGGAAACGATTTCATCCTGCTTTCTTTTATAAAGTCAGATTGACTTAGAATTTTATCTCCCTGAATGCTGAGATTACAGTCATGAACTACTATGCCTGCATTCATTTTGTTGTTGGGATAAAAATATACCTCTATTCTGCTTGATTACACCTGTGGTTTTCGAGGTGAGATAAATTACAGTGAAAGAAAACTTCATAGGAAGAAAGTTTGGGTAAGAGAAATATAATTTTGGAAGTCAAGTATATGACTACTATATTTTTAATAATATTAATGGGATCTTATTCTTCTAATTGTCTCAATCAGAGGTGAGGGCTAAGAGATATCTCAATGGACAAAATTCTTGCTAACTGTGAGAACAGCATTCATTTAAATGCCCAGAATGCATGAGCTGTCTGTCACCCCAGTCCTAGGGAGGCACAGGCAGGGATCCCTGGGGCACACTGGCTAGTGTGACTAACTGAACAGGTGAGCTCAGTTCTCAGTTGAATGACTCTGTGCATCACTACTCTCTCATTGCTGTGAACAAATATCTGACCCAAAGCAACTTAAGGAAGGAAATGTTTATCTCATCTTACTTTTCTAGGGTATACAATCCATTATGGTGGGTAAGACATTGTAGGCAAATTAGTAATCGCCTTTTAGAGTCAGTAAGCAGAGAGAGATACAGGAAATAGAGCCCCTCTTTAAAAACCTGGAGTCCTACCCCTCAGTGACTCATTCCCTTCAAGAAGATTCCACCTACTAAAGAATTCACATCCTTCCCTAGGCAGCACCATCAGATGGAGACAAAGTGTTCAAACACATGAGCCTGTGGGTGACATTTTATGTTAAAACCACAACTGCTGCCACAATAAAATAATGAGGAAAGTAGTCAAGGAAGACTCCTGATGTCAAACTGTGATCTTCACACACACACACACACACACACACACACACCATACACTTATATGCATCCATATGCAGAAATAAATACACACACTATGGAAAAATATCAGAGTAAAGAAACTACTTATTGGTGCATTTAAAATTCTGAGAAAAACAAGAAAAAGCCAAGTCTAAAATTAGTCAGAAAAAATGATAAATATCATAGCAGAAAATAATGAAATGGCATAAACAACAATGCACTCCCACTTAATGACACTTTTACTGTTTTATTTTATTTTCTACTAAGAACATACTTTGTATGGATACATCATGTGCTGGTATCATTTTTCCCTACTGACTGTCCACATTCCAGTGGGGGCCCTCCTCAGTGGGGTTGCTGGTATTCCTCATGGGGCTGTGAGTTATGCATTGTAGGAGCAGCAGTCAGTTATTGAGGGGAGGCAGCACCTCTGAATATGACATCCAAACCTGTGATACTTACAATATTTCCACCCACTCTTCTGCAAAATTCCCTGAGCCATAGTGGGTGTGTTTAAGTCTATTTCAGTGATGAGCTCTTAGGAGCCTCTGGATCCCTGCTTTGGTAGGTGTTGAGCATCCTCAGGGTTTGTCTCTTTCACCCTCCTTCTGCTTGTCAGGTTTACCATGGAAATAGCACTCTTGCTCATCTCCCCACTTCCTCTATGGCTTTACCTGGGCCTTGGCTGAGTTTTGAGGGCTGGTTTATCTCCTCAGGTCTTGCTACCTTCTAAAAAAGAAAATAAACAGACAAACAAACAAAAAACAACAGATTCTCCATTGGAAAGTCAGCATAGGTTAAATCAGATAAGGGTTATTAGGGAGAGTTTGATGGATGTAGCCCCCATTTTAGCCAAAGACTAGTGGAAACTTGACATTGGAGAGCATAATCTTTGTCTCCTTAGGATTCTGACTTGGTTCACAGTTCCAGATATTAGGATTCCTTTCCACTGAGCAGCTCTTAGCCAGTCCGAAATCCACTGGTTACTCACCACGGCTGTGTGCCACCATTGAACTGGTGGGTAATTCTTGTCACACTGGTTGCTTCTGAGTAGTTTAGAACTCTACTTACTGACACCATTGTTGGCCACTTTACCCCAGTAGCTCATGTAGTGCTTTCCAGCATGAGACAGACTGTCTCGGAACTGGCTGTCTTCAAGATTCTAGCTAGGTCTCTTGATGTTTGGTGTTGGCAGCATATGGTGTCTTAAACAACAGGGACTTACCTTTTAGCTCAGGCAGGTAACCAGGTACCTTTACAGAATCCTGTCTTGTTTGAGGGACCTCATAAGTCTCTCACATCCATAGCTCAATGTGGACAGCACTGATTTCTGGTATTGGGACTTACAGGTCAGGGCCAAAACATTTTAAGGTTAGGCTTCATCCTACCCTCTCCAGAACCCTTCTTTTCAGAGACTCCCCCTATACTCCTGTTGAAGGTTAAATCTTTTTGTCTATCTTCAAGGAGAAAGGTATCTATGGTGACAGTTCATTTTGGGTTTAGTTTTGTGTCATTTCCCTGCAATGTCACTGTACCCTCCCCCAAGACCCTTTCATTCCTATTTTCTGGGCCACTATTGTCTATTAGGTATGATAGCAACTCAAGGTGATCCAGGTTAGGAACCACAGATGAGTGAGAACATGACATTTGTATTTCTGTGATTGTGTATGTTCACCTAGTATGATCTGTTCCAAGTCCACCCATTTTCCTACAAATTTCATTGTATCTTCTTTTTTTTTTTTCTTATCACTGAGTAGAATTCCATTTTGTAAATGTACCACAACTTCATTATCCATTCATCCAATGATGGGCATCTTTCTTGATTCCAGTTCTTAGCTATTATGAGTCAAGCAGATATAAACATGCTTGAGGAATTATTTCTGTAGTGAAGCATGGAGCATTCAGGGTAAATTCTCAGTAAGGAAATAACTGGGTCTGTAACTTTTTCCTAATGCATAGGTACTTCTTAAAGAAATAAGTGCAAACTGAAATATATAGCTGAGATTATCCCAAGGATATTAGAAAAGCATGTTTCAGCATAGAACTCATGAGTGTTCAGAAGAATCAGTCCTAAAGCACTTCCAATATGAGAACTGTGCCTAACTGTCCTTAAGAGATAACAAGTTCTTCCAGATATGAATCAGTACACTACTTACTTTCTCAGGGAAGTCTTGGTATAAACATGTAATGGAAGCTTAACTCATGCATTCCGCAATGCTTTATTTATACTCTGGTGTAAGCTCTTTGACTTACCAAGTATGCTAAATAGAAAGTTTGATATTAATACTGGGGCTAGAGCTGGTGGAGAAGTCTGTAGCAGTTATAGATCAATGTAATCACTTAATCAGAATGAATTTTTACATAGTAATTCTTCTAAGAGCCATGATCATGGCAGAGAAAGGAAACACTTGGAGTCCTTGGTGGAATCTACTTATGGGAAATACAGTGAAAGTTGGAATGATAATGAAATTTAATATGATTAAAAGTATAAGTAAATTCCCAAAACATTTTGGAGCCAATTGGTTGTTATAGACATTATTTGATTTTATGAGTTGGGATAAATTTCATTCAAATTAGTTAATAAGTTGCTTCATTATTAAAAACAGGTGTAATGGGGAAAGGAAACCACTCAGCAGTTAAAGGCACTTGTGTGCAAAGCCTTCAGGCCCAGGTTTGACTCCCCAGTACCCATGTAAAGACAGATTCACAAAGTGGTGCATATATCTGGTGTTCCTTTGCAGAAGCAAGAGGCCCTGATGGACCCATTCTTTCTCTTACTCTTTCTCCTTCTAAATAAATAAATAAAAACATTGTTTCTAAAAACAACAGGTATATACCAGTACATATAAATATATAAGTACATATAAACAAAAATTAATATAGAAAACTAAATGAATTATTTTTATTGTTGATTTTACAGTTTAAAGACAAATTAGTCTTTTACCAATTTTCAATATATCTGCATCTGTTATGTAAAGCAGCAAGAAAAACACAAACTACCCATGGAAAACAAAACCTTCCTTTGCCAGTCTATAGTTCAGCACACATCTGAGTGAGGATATATATGAAGCAGATTCACAAGATTACCTAATCCTTTGCTTAGTAACTAACAACAAGCTAGACCAAATCAAGGTTGTCAAAATTATCAAGCATTTCAAGTGAAAAGTTTATCAAGATGCACCATGAAAATAAATAGTGGCTGGTGATTCCATGGCTGTATATCTGTATGAAAGTAGTAATAAGTGGAATACATTTCATCAAAAACATGTATGTACATTCCTTTGTCAAAACAGGAAAAATGCAAACATTCTATTTTCTCTGTAACAACGACTAGATTTTACTAAGTGAACATTGGATTTAGGTTATTTATTCAACATGAGGAAAGGTCAACATAACCTTCAGAAATAAAATTAGGAAAGCACTTTTGAATTTGACAGAAACACTACTGCAATTGCAAACAAAATGATGATAAATTATGTCTCTTAAGTCTAAGTGCTGCAATTATAAGATTCTCAGAACCCTCTTAGAAATGATAGATTTAATGTTCTTCTCCATAGAAGGCAATATAAAAGCACTAGGTTGGCAAAGCTTTTCCACACTGAATTTCCTTTTTTCTTTTCAGCAGTGGTTGACAATGAGAATGCTGATCCTCTGAGGACAGTTTGGAAGCCTCATGATATCTGAAAAATTTCTTTGAATTGCAAAGAAGAAGGATTGCGAAAGGAAATGTGTGTAGATGATGTAATACAATGACTAGATTTCCTCCCACATTGGAGCATCCATCAAAAGTTAAAGTTTGATATGTCCTTTGGGGTTTGATAGTGGAGAGAACTGCCTGCAAAGGAGAAAATTAGACAAAAGGTGAACATAATTTCATTTCCTTGGAGAATGAAACTTTCATAAGCTCTAGAAATAAGATAAAAGATACAGTGACTCAGAAAGTAATATCAAGTTTATTAGTTTCAGTAATAAACAGAAAATGGTATCAATTATATACTGATGATTATACAGTAAGTACTTGAAACAACAAATTACTTGTACATGTAAAAACTGCATGTAATATTCATATTAAATTTGCCTACAAATTATTTCTTATTATCAAAATATGAAGTTTTTCTATGTGTAAGACTATATATATGACATGTATGTGCAACATACAGCAGAATTCAAAACACTGAATTTTGAGGAACAGAATATTAGCCATTAAGGAGGAAATAACTAAGGTGATTTGATCTAACATTTATGAAATCTGAAGGGCAGTACACATAGAAAAGGGGTTGTGATTGTGAGAAAGAGCTACTTTCAAAGTGGAATTGTGGGCTCAGGAAATGGCCCAATAGTTGAAGTTGCTCACAGGCAAAAGCTGCTAGTCTGAGAACAAATCCCCAGGGCACATATAAGGTCACATGCACAATGTGGTACATACATCTGGAGTTTGTTGCATCAAGAGGCCCTGGTGAACTCCTACTCTCTCTCTCTCTCCTCTCTCATCAATAAAATACTTTTTTAAAATATTGAAATCAGAGCCAGGCATGGTGGCGCACACCTTTAATCACAGTACTTGGGAGGCAGAGGTAGGAGGATTGCTATGAGCTCGAGGCCACCCTGAGAATACAGAGTGAATTCCAGGTCAGCCTGGGCTAGAGTGAGGCCCTACCTCAGAAAACCAAACAGAAAAAAAAAAAAAAATTGAAATCATCTAGTCAAATATTGCATTTATGATATCTTTTTCATCTAATATATAAATGCCACCATCTTAATCTAGAAGGACTTCATTATCTTGTTGCTTGACAGATGGTTGGAGTGGTGGCAGAAACTACTTATCCCAGCACTTGGAAGGTGGAGCAGGAGAATCAAGAATTCAAGATTATTCTTAGCTATTCTGAACAACTGGGGATACAGCTTAGTGGTAGAGCACTTGCCTAATGGCAAATGGCCCTAGATTCAATCATTAACTTTGAAAAAAAATTCATAGAAATAACTTATAATATAGCTATTTGAAGGCCAGCTTGGGTTATTTGTGACTGTTTAAAAAATGGATTTGAAAGGTCACTCTTTAGAATCAAGTATACTGTTTGTTTATTAATATTATTTCCATTAAAGTTTTGAGAAAGCTGGAGTTTGTCCCTGAACTCATATATTTTCAATGCCCTGTTCCAGCTGATTGAAATTTGGCAAGGTGGAGCCTTGCTAGAGGAGACGTTTTGTGGGTGGAGTCTCTATGGTGTTATAGCATCCCCCGCCCCTTACCAGAACTTGGCTCACTTTCCAATGTTGTTTTCCACCTGCAATGGCAGAGGTGATGTACAACATCTGCTCATGCCATATTTTCCCCTAGCATCATGGAGCTTCCCCTCAAGATTACAAGCAAAGTAAGAAAACATTCCTTCCATTAGGCACTTTTGATAAAGTGCTTCATCCCAGTAATGTGATAGTCACTACAATAGTTGTGTTTCTATGAAAGTTTGTTATATAATGTGGCTCTTAAGGTTTATATCTATACCCAAACGAGAAACATACAGCTACTTGAGTCCTGTAATCATTAAAGAACTTAAAGAAAATTACTTGCTAGTTTTATGGACAAGTATTTCCCACCCCTACCGAAAAGGGAATTGCTTTCCTTGAAAATGTTGTTATTAAGAAATTGTTATAGGAGGCTTGCTTGACTTCATTCCCTTCTCGATGGTGATTGTGTCTGTGTCACTGTTGCTGTTGACATGAGAACACAGCTTCTTCAGCTTTCCATTGTGAACTGATGACCTGTGGCTCTAATGGGGTCCTCATGGCTCGAGCCAGACAGAGACTGGGGAGGCATCCAGCTTCGTGGACTGAGTTGGTACCTCTGTAGTTCTTGACGACTATTGTTGATATGACCTAGACCTTAGCATGTAAGCCAATCTAATAAATTCTTTTTTATATGAAATAAACATATGAGAATTTGGGGCTGGATAAGTTGCTCAGTGGTTAAGATGCTTGCCTGTGAAGCCTAAGGACTCCTGTTCAATGTCCCAGTACTCATGTCTCATGTAAACCACATGAACAAGGCCTCACACGCACCTGGAGTTCATTTGCGGTGGCTGGAGACCCTGTTGTGCCTATTCTCTCTATCTGTCTCTTTCTCTCAAGTATATAAATAAGTGAAATATTTTTAAAAATAATAATTTGTTATAGCACTAACTTACAAAATGGAATGGAAATATCAGTATTACATGCATCCGAAAATTCATCCCAAAATATCAGAAATTAACTAAATTGAATAAAAACCTTGAAAATATAGCTGTCACTGTTTCAATGATGATATTGACCTTTATTTATGATACCATTTTCAGAAGATAGTGCTACTCATTATCTCTTACGTCCATTCACGAATGTTGCCTCAGCATTTCAGTATTAAAGTGTCAGTTTCCTTAATGGGCATCTTCATGCATGGACATCTTTTTGAGAGTAGTCTACTGGTTTCCTTTGCCTTTACATTGCTTTTGCAGCAATTTTTAAATTATTACCTAAAGGCTGAAGGTCAATTCAATACATTTGTATGAAGTTCCACCCTCTAACAACACATTGCTAGATGTGACATTCAAGGAACTCATAGCTACATGAAGGTAGAGGAACCTATTTTATTTTTATATAATACAACACATTCTATAAAATTCTGCAAGAAATAATGATGAGTTCCTAACATAACATATTCTATTAGTTATTAGTGAAGTTGTATTGAACTTGTTAATTACAACCTATTGCCTTATAATACACAAAAGTAAAATGAATATTTTTGGATTTGTGATTTTATAATATCATTATATATTGTTAATCAAGTACAATTTATATATCATGGCATATTTTCTCAATTGCTGCAATTTCCCTTTCCTTTTTCTTTGTTTTAATAGTTAAGTAAAAACAAATGGAATTATACTTTCATTTGATCTTTCTTCCTCCATTTCAACTTCATAGTTTCTCAAAAGACTTATATTTTATTATTTTTTACAAATGTTTATCATTTTAATATGTCTAAAAATATTAAAAATATTACTTATTTTTTACAGCAAAGTTAATTGCCAAGTACATCATTGTAACATTGTTCTCTGATCTCCTACTACTGTCATCTTTGAATAAGCAGTAGATAATTGTTCCCAGTATGTTCTGCATGCTTCTCTGGCTTTCATTATTTGGTGCTTACATAATGGCATGTCTGTATATGTGACAAAACCTACTTAAAATATATAAAACAACTTGTAGATATAGACTATATAGAAAGCTACAATGTACATTTATACAGATAAACAAATTTGAAAGAAACTAAGGTCTAATAGAACTATACAATTTCAAAACTATTTGAATTTATTTAATAAATAAAAATAGAATTATGGATGGAGAGATGGACTAGTAGTTAAAGTGCTTTCCTGCAAAGCCTGAGTACTCATGTTCAACTCTCCAGATCCCATTTAAGCCAGGCAAAGTTGAGGAAAACACAAGTTTACACATTCCCATTAGGTGATACAAGTATCTGGAGTTTCATTTCAGTGACTGATGCCCTGGCATGCAAATTCTCTCTCTCTAAAATGAAAAAAATAAATAAATATAAAAAGAATTAGACATACTGTGGTATTTTCTATGTCCTAAACACCATTTAAGTGTTTAACTTCCATTAATTTAATCTTTACAACTTCTAAGGGAAAAGACTAATATTAATTCTATTGTAGTGATGAATAAAGGGCCAAATTTCTCCCAAATGAATAAACATCTGAGTTGTACCTTGCTCTTAGGAAATCAGACACATAAGTCTGAGCTCTCTGAAACCATAGGCTGTCCTTCCTTTCAAGATAAAAAGGGGAAAAGGGGGAGAGGGAATGATGGTGTTAGAATTCCTAGTCAAAAAATAGGAAATTAGGTGTATTAGTAAATATTTCCAAGCATGAGAACTATCCTCTGATATACTTATACAAAGATAACTCCAGTTTTGAAAATATATACCTATATATATATATACACATATAGTCACTTGGATTTAGGATTTTAAAATAGTAATTAAACTACTAATAAACAGAGAGCTGAATAGATGGCTCAGTGAATAAGGTGTTTGTCTACAAAACTTAAAGACCCAGGTTTGATTCCAAGTACTCATGTAAAGTCAGATGCACAAGATGGTGCATGTATCTGTAATTTATTTGTAGTGACTAAGAGGTTCTGGTACATTCATTCTCTCTCTCTCTCTCTCCCTCTCTCTCTCTCTCTCTCTCTCTCTCTCTCTCTCTCTCTTATAAAATTGATACATAAAACATTTAGAGAAATCACTAATAGCCATAGGATAAAAGAAGGAATAATTTTAAGTACTATGGTGTATGTGTCCATTGAAATGACTTGATATTCTCTAAGTGATGCAAACATATGCAGTTTTTTTTTTTTGTTTTACATTATTTTCAGTTTTTCAAATGCAGGTCATATGCAACACTGTTTTAGATAACTGATTAGAAATCTGAAGTAGATATTATATACATGTGTATTCTTTTAAATATAATAAGATTTCTTTTTCTTTCCAATACAAGTTGCACAAGCTAGAAGGTATGAGAGCTGAAGGCCACAGGAAAGGCCTTTATGCAGTGATTTCTTAAAGTGGAGGTAGTTTGGTCAAAGTTTCAGAGTCCCAATAGATCTGGAAATTACCTATAGAAGACCAAAGTGTTTCTGAAGTAGTTTGTCCTTTCAGATTTGAACATACTGATTTTTGCAAGGAATTGTTATGTCAGCACTTCACCTATCCCAAAGGAAAAGCATGATAAATCTGTATTATGCTTTGAGGAAAGAGCATTACCAAGCCCAGGCATTAGCTTTCAAACCAGCTATTTGTAGTAACAGGTCAAATTTACCCACTAGCTATTCTGCCTCACATGCACAGATTCACGCATTATTCTAAATGGACTCAATTTGATGAATTCACCTAAATTGTGCATTATTACAGTATTTTTAACATTTAAGAAACTAATTTAATGTGTATTCTCTGTGGATTTTCTTTATTAGAGCATGTAATTCATAATAGCATAAGTGCATTGAAGAACTGATACATGTTTGTCAAGAACAATTAATTATAAGGTATTATATTAACACTGGATCTGTATTTCATTATTATTAGTAGTACAATGATAAGTGACCTTACATTTTATCACAGTACAGATTTGTCTGCTTTTATACTTATTTTGATTCTAAAGGCAAATCAAATCTTAGATATTTTCCCCCACAGTTTCATTTTTCTTACTTGGTCAGCTAAATTTCCTGAAGATTTAACAGCATTGACCAGAGGCCAAATTCAAGAAGGCTGACATCCTTCACCGAGAACTTGACTGATAACATTTTTGTCAAATATAATCCACTCATCAAGGTGAATTATTCCTATCAAAATCATATCAACTTTTGACTATTAATAGGAATGAAAGCTCAAACTACCAATAGGAAAAAATAATCCTTGGATACTTAAAAGTAACTGGAAATCTAAAGAAAAAAACTTGTATCATATTGTATAGCCTTCTGTCACTGCAATGATATATCTGAGATAAGTAACGCACAAAAAGAAAAGGTAGATTTCTTGCTTTTAGCTCATAATTTAGGAGGTCCCTAGCTGTCACTAGCTGACTGCCACCATTGCTCTGGACCTGTGGCGATACAACATGTCATGTTAAGGGTGTGACAGAGTCAGTGGTTCACTGTATGACCAGAGATCAAAGAGACCATAAAGAAGCGGGCCTGGTACATACACCTTTCTAAAGTCTCTACTCACCTCTACCCCACGTCCTTCCTGTAGGTCCACATTATCACCATAATTGCACTCTGGTGTTCTAGTCTTCATTATAGAACATGTTTCCTCCTGCAAGACTTGTTAGTGGTATCCTTTTGCTTCCTGGTCCATAAACCATTTCAGTTATTGTCAATTTCTCCTTTCTCACCCCCACCTCACATGGGACTTCAGTTAAATTTTTAGACACCAGTATATTGAGATATTGGTTGTGATATTCATCAAGATTCATCAAACATACTGATTGAGAAGCTGGTAGAACCCTGTTCTAGGCACTAGGAAGCCAAAATGGTATAAACTATGGACCCTTATACATTACAATACAGGATTTTATGGAAACACACCTAAAATCCTCAAAGTTTAACAAATACTAATGAAATGAGTGCCACATCTCTTGAAGTCAAGCCTAAGGAAATAAATAACTTTAGAATTACCTGAAATAATACAATATAACCCCTCATACTTACAGAATGGAATTCTTTGTGTTACCCTGACCCATAACTTGCTGTGTTAAGTGTGAGGACCTGAGTTTGGATTCCCAGAACACATAAAAAGCTGGATCCATTGATGCACATCTGTATTCCTAGTGTGCCTGTGGTGAAGTGGGACGGGAAGACAGAGAGCAGGTCGGGCAGCTAGTCTGGCAGATGCACCAGTGAACAAGAAAGACACTGATCCTCAAAGGAGGAAAGCTGTGACCAGGGCTGTAAGTTGTCCTCTGACCTCCACGTGTGCACTGTGGCATGTGTGTGCCTGTGCTCCCACATGAACGCTCTCTCTCATACACATATCACACACAAATGCAAAATCAATGATCAAAAGACAGCCACTGGATGAAGTGTGGGAACTAAAATTCAAGTAAACTTAAAATGATAAGATGCAGAGAATAGTACAAAATCAGATTGTTGTGGAATTCCATCTAAATGAAATGTCTTTACCCAAGAACAAGAAGGAATACATAATGATACTTTAATAGAATGTCAAGGTTAAAGGAAAAATTTTTGAAAGTACTGTCTAGTAAGCAATGCAGTTGTTGCAGAAAAAAAAAAAAAAGTATCTAGTTGGAATATGACCCAATACAATGTCAAAAGAAGAGAGGGAGGATGAAAGACCATTTTAGAATAAGAGAATACTACCACTTCATTTAGTCCTGGGGAAAAAGTGGAAAGATGTGGGAAGATAACAATAACTAAAGACATAAATGAAGACATATTCAGTAATAAAGAACAGAATTTAGAACCATGTCATGATTTAGTATATTTATTATCTCTAAGAACTAATTTTAGTGATTATGTCCAGAAAACAATGCTATTCTGAAAATAAATAACATATTTAAAGCGTTAGAGTCTACTTGGTTTAAGGTCTTATATCTTGATATGAAGTAATAGAAGCTCTCAGGCTTGAAATATCAAATTGTCTTCTGGCTATTTTTACTGTTAAAGTTTAAATTTCATTCTGTGAATGTAGCAGGTGCCTTTGGTTGAAAATCTGCTAACATTGGAATACTTACTTTGCAGATTCTTAGGTAAAATTTGACATACAGGAAGAAGAGGTAGACACACTAAATTTTTAAGTTAAAAATCTCCTTGATTCTGTGTGATTTTTTTCATTCTTTCTTCATAAAGAAAAAAAAAAATCAGCTGCCTCACTAAAAAAAGCCCCACTGGTTATGGGCTGTATAATGACTTCTAGAAAACACAAGCGAGTATTTGCTTACTATATAGGTGTCCCTCACCGCTTGGTCCTCTGAGCAAAGCAAGCATTGCCATCTATCTGAAGCAGCCATGAATATTCACAAAGCATTCTCAAGGTTGGGTCTATTGACATCGCCCCCAGAAGAGGGGTCATGGGCAGGGTCTTGTTTGCACACTCTCACCTCTATCTCAGCTGCCTCTATGTATTCGGGGAAGCCAACAATCCCATGGTCTCAGTGGGAGGTAGAGTACACAGAGGGTGGGAAATCAGTGCACCGAAGGCTCCCTCTGCAGCTGTGCTGGGATCAGATTTTGATGCCAAGACTGCTTTGGAGTCTCCACGCTCTTGGAAATAATGCAACCTCATGATTTGTGAGAGAGTGCATAAACTCGTTGGTTTACCAGGTAAAACACCACGGTAATCATACTTTAGTCTGTCAGTGATACCCTACCTGGGGAGGAACAAGCCCTTATTGGTGTGTCCACCTGAAAAAAAAAAAAAAGTGTCACATAACAAAAAGTAACCAGATTTATGTTTTAGAATAGTCTCCCTTGCCAAGTAGTGTTAAAGGGTTTGGATATAGAATCGATTAGCACATATGCTAGTACCCCATCATCCAATGCATTATTATGGCTTCAAGAAAGGCTGACCAAAGAAAGACCCCACAGAGCTCATCATCACTGAAGAAATTTAAAATTGTTCACTTGCTACAGGAAGGAAGAATGAATGTCAGGATAACTATGAGATGCATGTGCCAAAGATTGGATCCTTACAAAATTGAGAAAACGACAGTTACTTAAATAGCTTTGTTGGAGCTGTGCGAGTTACTGGTGCAGAGCAGTGGGAACAGACTGCATAATTGACAGCCAAACACAGGACAGCTTGTTGACCACACAGAGCCTGAGCAGTGCTCGTACGACTCTCCTCTTCCTATTGACTTGCCACGTGACTTGCTTTGGCCAGTGAAGCATGTGGAAACATAACGTGATCCAAAGCTTGAGAGGTATGCATGCTTCGATGCGTATGGTTTTATGGATTCAAGGACTCAGTTGCCAAGGTAACAAACCAGCTATTCGGATAAAAACTCTGTGGAACATGAGAATTCATTGCACGTGAGGAGGGTCCACCTGTACAGACCCTAGCTAAGCTGGTGTCTGGCATCTCACACATGAAGAACCCAGGCTGAGAACACCAGCTTAGATAGAACTCAGCCAAAATTTGCTGAGTCACGGAATTGTCAGCTCAGTAAATGCTAGTTTTAATTACTAAGTGGTGAAGTAATTTTCTTATATTTTTTTTTTGTTTGGTTTATTTTTATTTATTGGAGAGTGGCAGACAGCGGGGGGCGGGGGGCGTGGAGAGAATGGCTGCATCAGGGCCTCCAGCCACTGTAAATGAACTTCAGATGCATGTGCCACTTTATGCATCTGGCTTACGTGGGTAGTGGGGAACTGAGCCTTGAATTGGGGTCCTTAGGCTTCACAGGCAAGCACTTAATCACTAAGCCATCTCTCCAGCCCAATTTTCTTGCTTTCTACAGTCTTTTCTCAGAAGGTAATTGATGAAAGTGTGTATTTTAAGAGTTTTTCGACCTTCTCTATTTTAAATAGGCAATCCCTCCTTATGTGTGTTCAGGGAGATGGATCTAGTATCTATGAGTTTCACGTGTTTGTTGGATAGTTACTTGTAATGGCTCCTTCATGCTAGGCTCACCATTTTAACTGCCATGAAAAACAACCTGTTTTTTGTGGAGTAGAAGCCCCAACAGGGTCCTTTAACAGAAGACTGAGAATAAGTGAAGAAAAAGAAATGTCTTCAGTATTGATCCTTGGGTAGGAAAATATGTATTCTCGGTAGCCCACAAATAGAAAATGATGGAGCCACTACCCACACCATAGTAAGCACTGCATAGTCTTGTATGTACAGGCACACCACTGAAACTTTCAGAAAATTCAGAGATTGAAGTTACTAAGCAGGGAAACAACTTGTGTGTATTTTGGTTTGGTCATATTTTTCACCCTGTGGGAATATCAGAAAGAAGTTTATATGTCTATATTAATCTTAAGTAAAAATTATTTGTTGTGTCTCAATGGAAGAATGGTCTCTTAATGCGAAATATGAGGTGTGGAATATTTTGGTAAAACATAAGTCCTATTGAAGACATTTTTATAAAGCAGGGCTTTAAGTTCATGTTTTGTCATTGCTATATTGAACACTTTTGAAGCCAAAATAATATGCTGAAGCTGTTATTTGATTTATAGAGCTTTACAGCACACTTAGTTCAAAGAATCTTGCCATTCCTTTTAGGTTTGATTTGTTTTTCCAAAAAATAATAAATAAATAAATAAAGACCTGTAGATGTAGACAAGAAATAGGGAATTGCTTGAGCCAAATTTATGCCATGTATTTCCCTCAGACAGACATTAATTCAGTACAAATGAATAATCCACCATTGACAAAGAAGAAAAAAAATTATCTCATTTGAAGCCAAGTCCTTTCTCTTTAAGGTTTTTAGGAAATGAACACAATTTTCTCAGGAGAGAACTTTGTTGTTTGAAATGTCTAAGAATCATCCAACAGCAGGATTTACTGCAGCTTATCACTTTCAGCATTTACATAGTTAAGGACATCAGGTGAGGTGAAAATGCCGCCTGTGTTAGGAAATTTCTGACAGAAGCTGTCAAAAAAGAAGGAGAGAAAGAAAGAATGGAAGAAAGGAGTATAGAAAGAAAGAGAAAATAGAAGAATATTCTGGTGTGTGTGGGTCTGTGTGTTTCATTTCACCCAGCGCTGAGTAAGGAGCATTCACTTAACCAAGATCACACACAATAGTAAGGTTGTCCCATCATCTGTAGAATGTTAGTCTGTTATGGTTAGAGCACAGATTGTGCAGAGAATATTGCAGAAAGTGGCTCTAAAATTAGTAACTGTCATGTCCTTTACTGTCTTATAAAGGGGCAAACTAAACAGTGCATTAGCTATAAGGCTAAATGCAAAGATGATCAAGACTCAAATCTTGTCCTTCAAATCATGGAATCAAAACAAAAACTGTGTTATGAAGATGATCTGTGGCTTTTTAAAGGCTAGGTAGTTTTAATATATGTGGTTATATGTGTATTAATTTATATATGCAAATCTAGGTATTTGCATGTGACAGAAAACATGTGATTTATGTACTCTTTGGAGTCCAATCTTTATGGTGTGTTTACAGAGTTCCCTGGCCAGGACACTTGCTCAGACACATCCAATTTCCATATAGAAAGGGCTCAGTAAAACCATACTCAAGGAGTGAATATCTAATATTGAACACCAACCATGCTACAGGAATTGTATTATGTATTTTATATGTGCGAGGTTTTATGTGCCTAGCCGTATCAAACCATGATATGCTATAAATTTGTTCTCAATAATATTTGCCACAAAGACAATTGATTATTTATGTCTTTTTTTTTTCCACACCTTCTCTATGTAAACCTTATAGGATCTTTCCTGCATGCCTACAACCTGTCAAAATCTGTACTATAAGTAGACATTTGACCAGTAACTATTAGCTATATCCCTAAAAATAAGTAGCTCTTTGACTTAACCATTGTTGTCTTAATGATAATAAAACTAAGACATTAAATTGCTTACCCAAGGTAATGTAGGTAGAAATTGAGGCAACTATATTTGTGCAGTGTTCCAAACCTCAGCATAACACTTAAGGTCCATTAATGCACGGCAAATGGGAAAGCACTATATCCCTGAGTATTGCTATAAAGTCTTCCCACAGGGAGAATTTCATCACAGTTTCATATGTAAAGATAGTGAGAAGGTGATAAGTGTGTTATGCTTTCATTTCAAAATTGAGAGAGTAGCACATTTGTGCTCTGGGCATCAATGGTGAAGATTCTCTGCTTCTACACTTCTTCCATCCAGACTAATGCAGAGGCCAACTGTCTGAGTAATTACTGATCACAATTTATTTATTCATTCAGAGACCCTGAATTATTATTTGCACATTAGATTTGCATCCAATAGATTGCAAATTGGTAATGTTCTTGACGTACCTAACTTCATCACTGAGGTCTATTTAATTATATCTGAAGACAATAAGATAATTACTGATAAACATATAGTAAGCAATGAGAAGAAGTCCATTGTGAGTGGGTGAGACATAATACATGTATCTGATGTGCATTTTCTATCTGTGATTTATACCCTTTGGAATTTAAAAAAAACATAAATATTGTAAAACTTAAAAGAAGAATGGAGAGAAGAAAGAAAGAGAGAGACAAAGAGAGAGAAGGAGGGAGGGAGGGAGGGAGGGAGGAAGGAAGGAAGGAAGGAAGGAAGGAAGGAAGGAAGGAAGGAAGGAAGGAAGGAAGGAAAAAAGAAAGAAACTTTTCCTGAAGACTATAATATTGATAAATTCTTATTATCTGAAATTGAAAATTAATTTAATACTAGCTCAGCTTTTTTGACAAAGTTGGTAATAAATAGTCTTACATAGAGCTTAATATCTCAGATTAGATGAGTTTCTTTGAAGGAGAATTGCAAAGAGAAAAAAAGTGTTGAATAATATTTTATAGAGTAAAATTTGTAACTTTCATTAAAATTCCTTTCTTTATTTCAAAACTAGAATTGAAATAATACTAAAGGCATTTTAAATTACTAGTGATGATAGTGAAGAACACATGTAATTTGCTGAGGAAAAGTAGGACAATTCTTACTTGTTTGTAATTAAAGTGTGTCTTTTGAAAGCTCAACAGTAAATATTCTATAAAAACTCTTATTCTTTTACAGCAAGGAATAGTTGTGATTTTATTTAAATGCATATATATGTAATTGAGTATTTTTATTTATTTATTTATTTATTTATTTGAGAGTAACAGGGATAGAGAAAGAGAAAGAGAGAGTGGGGCGGGGAGAGAATGTGTGTGCCAGGGCCTCCAGCCACTGCAAATCAACACCAGATGTGTGCGCCCCCTTGTGCATCTGGCTAACATGGATCCTGGGGAATCGAGCCTCAAACTGGTATCCTTAGGCCTCATAGGCAAGCACTTAACCACTAAGCCATCTCTCCAGCCCAGAGTATTTCTAATGCTTACATAATATATGGAGAACTTTATATAAAGCTGGTCTTCATTTACTTTAAAACAGAAAAAAAAATTACTTACATTTAAAAAAATCTCGGGCTGGAGAGATGGCTTAGCGATTAAGCGCTTGCCTGTGAAGCCTAAGAACCTCAGTTCGAGGCTTGGTTCCCCAGGTCCCACGTTAGCCAGATGCACAAGGGGGCACATGCGTCTGGAGTTCGTTTGCAGAGGCTGGAAGCCCTGGCGCACCCATTCTCTCTCTCTCCCTCTATCTGTCTTTCTCTCTGTGTCTGTCGCTCTCAAATAAATAAATTTAAAAAAAAAATCTCAAGATAAATCTCATGTTTATCAACCACCTGGTAATTTGGAAGAATATTAGATGGTTTAATTTAAGAGGGAAAACATTTTTACTATAAATATTATTTTATCCATCAAGCCATGTAAGGGCAAATTAAATATTTAAAACTATATGCTTTGGGGTTAGCTATCTTAGATTCAAATTTCCATGCTCTCAATTTAGGCAGATTTTATGCTTTCTAAACATTTTTTTAAAAATTTAGTAATATATTTTGCCTTCATAGAATAGTTGTAATTATTAAGCATAATGACATATATAAGCTGATAAGCATAGCATATATATAATTGTTTAAATGTACTCACATATGGTCATAAAGCCATTTATTCCTATTATTAAATCTTTACAAGACACAAAGCAAAGAAACTGTGCTATTTCTATATATTTGGCTCTTTTAGAAGACTGGGAAAATATTTTATACTGCATTTAAGCTTTTCAAAGATTAATATTAGAGACTTGCAAAACATTTAGATATTCTTAAAATAAAATTATGCATTTATAGCCAATTAAGAAGTAATTATTTACTCCATAATACTAGTGGGTAAATATACATGGTAAATGTTCAGTTTAATCATCCATTGGCAAGGAAGCTAGAAATAAATGTCACAGATCAGGAAACAAGCTAGCAACATGATTCTCAAGTTAATAATTGAATTGGTCTTTTAAAATCATCTTACTCTTTTGTTTTTCTTGATTTCAGTTCTTTGAATTTTGTATCTCCCTCTAGATTTTTAAGGCTGTACCCTATAAGTTAGCAGCATGTATATCCATATAGTCAGAAAATACTATTAAAATATGATCTTTTCCTATCACTGTCTCATTTTTATTGATTTTTGCCTAAGTTATTGGAATTAAGACTCAAGGCACATGTTTCCTTTCCTTAGGATGTTTCTGTGTCTATGTCAGGATGAAAATCTCTTCATGACCACATTATATTCCATTCTTTCAGCCATGATAGCAGACACCATTTGGTGTTATGACATTTTATCTGGCATTTTTTCTCATAAGTTTATACCTCCTCAAAAAGGAAGAACTCATGTCTATGTCTCTTTGTGTATACTCAATCTTACTGAATATGCTAAGGAAATCTTTGCCCGGTGTGTTGGCACACACCTTTAATCCCAGGAGGATTGCCATGAGTTCAAGGCCAGCGTGAGACTCCATAGTGAATTCCAGGTCAGCCTGGGCTAGAGTGAGACCCTAAATTGAAAAAAAACAAAAACAAAATCAAAAGTCTTTGGTGTTTATTTTAAGACAGAATGCTATGTCATGCAAATGGGTTTTTCTTATTTCTAGTGTGTTTTGTATTTGTGAGTGCATGCAGTGGGTGTGTGCCACGGTGTACATGTGGGTGGCTGAGGACCTGAGGACAACCTCAGGATGCTGGTCCTGTCTCTCTACCCTGCATGACACAGTCCTTCCCTGAGTATTTTCTTCTCCCTGCCAGTCTAGCTGCCCTTTGAGCTTTGGGATTCTCCTGAATTTATGTCCCATTGCCATGGGCATATTGGGATCACAGATGCACATATTTCCTTTGTGTCTCATTTTATGTGTATGCTCAATCCCAAAATCAATCCATGGCAGATCTGAAGACAGGGATTTTTAACTATAGACCTACCCACATAGCTATCAAATAGGCAAATTTTTCATATGGGTTGATTAGTGAGTACTGCAGTCAGGTTCTCATTGTTGGTAGAAAGCACCCTACCAAGAGCAGCTTGTGGGGAAAAGGATGTATTTTGGCTTACAAACTCGAGAGGAAGCTCCATGATGGCATGAGCAGAGGGTGGACATCACCTCCTGGCCAACATCAAGTGCAAAACAGCAGCAGGAGAGTGTGACAAACACTGGCAAGGGGAAACTGGCTATAATACCCATAAGACCACCCCTAACAATATACTGCCTCCAGGAGGTGTTAATTCCCAAATCTCCATCAGCTGTGAACCCTAGCATTCTGAACACCTAAGTTTATGGGGGACACCTGAATCATACAACCACAGTAAGTTTATTATACATAAAAAAAAAAAATTAAAAGCCAGGTATAGTGGCACATACCTTTAATCCTAGCACCCATGAGGTAAAGGTAGGAGGATCACCATGAGTTCAAGGCCAAGGCCACCCTGAGACTTCAGATTGAGTTTGAGATCAGCCTAGCTTACAGAGACCCTACCTCAAAAAATTGTAAATAAATAAATAAAACATACGGAGAACTTGTAGAAGGGAAAGTGTTTCATATGTGAAAAGGAAAAGGATTTTAAATTTTCTGAAATGTACTAGCATTTTAACTGAAAAATTTTCTTATTTCAAAATAATTTCCTTATATCTTGATGGAGGATGAACCAAATGGAGTAAAACGTCCAGTAGCAGAACATGCCTGCCAATCTGGGGGTGTTGCAATGAATGTAAAATCTTACATACCAGTGGAGATAATGAGAGAAAAGAATGGTCCAAAGCAAAGAAGGCATCCCATTTGAAGGAGAAAGTAGCTTCCAATACTACTGACATCTTTGGAAAGTGACCTAACATAATACTTTGCATTAAATACTGAATTTGGTAATATGCCTGTCATTGAAATTATTTTACTTTGTATATCTCAGGGTTGAGTCCAGGGCCTGACACATGCCAAGCAAATGTTGTGTGCCCTGGCCAGCGGGGAATTGAACAAAGACTCGAGGAGAAATTAACCTGAATGAGAGAAGGCAAACAGACACAAGAAGGAGACAATGCTAGATGTTTGTCAAGGCCTCAGAGTCTTTATTTTTTACACAGTGGTTATATAGGGGAAGAAATGTGAGGGAATAAGCTGGCTGATGTGATTTAGGGCTTTGGAATTGTCAGGAAACCTAGAGGGGATGTAATTAGGTGTTCATCTAATCTTGCCTCAATGGCTTAACATCCTGACTGCACCAGGCTTCACATCCTGACCATAAACTGGCCTTTTGAAAAAGATAAGATTCGGTAAGCAGTTTGCTGACCAACGTTCCAGAAGTACCTAACAGAAAGCTGGATGGGCCAGCTTTCTGAGTAATGAGTCAGCTTATGAGCAGGTCCAGGCAAAATGGAGAGGCTTTTGCTCTATGGCTCCTGACAGTTGTGTAAGTCATTTCCACCCACAGCACCCACTGGAATGCCTTCAAAAGAAGCAGTTGAGGAGCTAAGGAGTAAATGAGAAGAACAGCAAAAATAATGAAAGAAAACATAATTTAAATATGTGTACACCATGCCAAAAAATAAATAAAGATGGTAGTGGTAGCTAGGGGAAATGGGCATCATAAAAATTTGCTCTTTGTTTTTTTCAGTGACAGAAAATATATGAGAGTGTTTCTTTTCCAAGGGGAAAGATGTCATTTATGACTATTTTTAGATGATCACTATATCACACTTAAAGATAAAAATAAAAAGATTCCCAATGATACTATTCCTGGGTTCCAGACTTCCTCTGGGAAATAATATCTCATTTCTACCATTACTCTAAATGGAAATATATATATATATATATATATATATATATATATATATATATATATATATATCAGCATTTGTTGTTTCTTAAATAGTCATCTCTGCATCACGTGGCACCTTGTTTGAATAAATGGGGCTTCTGTTTATCGTTAATTCTGTGCATTCCTTTTCACGACTCCCTGGATAAACCCAGACATTTTTCTATTCTGATGGTTTAATAAATTTGGTGAAGCACATCTAGACACTTAAGGAACACAAGGACATGTGATCCATAAAGCAGACCCAAGACAAACTATTTGGAAGGGTGCAATTAGTCACAGAGTAATTAGTTCCCTCCTGCCAGAGGCTGTTTCTGAGAAGCACCTGTACAGATGTCCATGTCCATGCCCTGTGGCCACTCATGAACACTTAAACAAATCCTCTGTCACACGTATTTATGAACATTCAGGTGTTCTGAGAGTTTACAATGGGAAAAAATTCCCTTTGACTATTTTCAAGCCAAAATGCAATGCTAATATAGCTATAATACCTTAAATAGCTAGTGCGATAAAAGGCCATTCCAATGGCATTTTGGCTGCACAGAAAACAACAACAATAACAAGATCTGTGTTTTTTGTGCTGTTTCTACATATGTAATAAATTGTGATGCATAACTTTCGCTACTATCAAAGGGTCAGTACTAGCACATGGAGAGCTCCTTTTATTGACTGAGGACATGAGTGGGCCAGGATTGCTCTCTGCCCTGAGTTTGCTGTGAGAGAAACCAAGAGCCACTAGATATTGAATTGAGCAGGGACTGGAAATCTGAGGCCTCCTGACCCATAGTGCATCTATGACTGTTTGGGCTGATGAACTTAAGGACTTAAATGCTGACCACTTGGGAAAGGGGCAATGTCTGAGGCCAATATATTGGTGGGTGGGAACATTACTGCAACAGATATGGAATGTGCAGAAACTGGAACAGGCATTTAGATGACATTCAACAGTTTGGAAGTAGGAATGTGTTTCTTGCTTTGTTAACAGTTGTAGTCTAAGATTAACACAGTATTAAGAGAAGTTATAAAGGTAAAGACTGGTTATATTTTATTTAAATTATTTATTTCTTTTCTTATTTTTTACATTTTGTTACATATAAATATAATCAATCTTTATCTTCACTTCAGTGAAACAGAAACTCATGTGCTATATAAGTGATCTTTCCCTGTCCTTTTTAGGGCTACATTTAGACTCAGTATTTCTGATTTTTTTTTTTTTGTACATTGTGTATTGGAAAATCTTTTATGGTTTATGCAACTTTACATGTATTTTTCATTGATGTAAAAGAGCATTAGCTATTTCCATAATTCTAGCCCTATATCTTTGGTTTTTAATGGATATTCACATTCACTCCCCATTCAATTATATGGCTCATGAAGGTTTTATTCCTACCTCTGCTAGTCTAATAACTATCAGTGTATTTAGTATAATTGGTGTTTGGTGAATATTTATGAAAAATGAATAATGTCAGCATAAAATATTCACAAATTGGCTCTTTCATAGAGATTATCTTATATTTTTTGTGTCTAAAGATAGCTCTAAATACATATTTTGTTCAAGAATTTTAGGGCAACAATTAATGACTGTGTATGTGGAATAAACCAAGACGAAGGATTACATCAGATATAATGCATACCTTTCTCTCCATGACCCTCTTTATGTGCTTATGTCTACATAACTCTATGAGGGCAAATGTATGTATCTCCATACATCTGTCTTACATGTGAGCCTTTTGGACAGAGATAAGATCACAGGACTATTTTTAAAATAATTTTTATTTATTTGAGAGATAGAAAAACAAACAGTATGGGCCCACCAAGGACACCGATATACCCCAGATGCATGCACCACTTTGTGAGTCTGCTTTTATGTATATTGGGGAGTTGAACCCTTAACAGCAGGCTTTGAGTGTGTCATTAATCCATAATCCGTCTATCAAGCACCAAGATCACACGACTATTGACTTATAAATGAAAGATCAGAACTTTGCCTCCTCTTACCATACTGTTAGGCTAATCTTCATACTTTTTCTGCTAGAAATTCAAAGTATTTGATGGAAAATAGTGAGTATACTTAACAAAAAAAGGGGGGGGGGGAGTGACAGACCTAATGCCATCAATTACTTCATTCAACAAGTGTTTACTAAGTACTTATTAAATATGCATTTTCACTGGGCATGGTGGCTCACACCTTTAATCCCAGCATTGAGGAGGCAGAGGTAGGAGGATAGCTATAAGTTCGAGGCCACCCTGAGATGACATAGTGAATTATAAGTCAGCCTGGGCTAGAGTGAGACCCTACCTCAAAAAAAAAAAATCAAAAAAAATGTGCATTCTATGTTACACACTGAAATTAACACCAAGAAGAGATGGGTATTAAGCAAAACCAGCTATTCAGGAACAAGGTCAATATAACATGAAAATTAACATTGCTAGTTTAGAGTAAACCTACCCACATCCACCATATAATTCAAAAACGTTTGCCTAGTAAATCTATGTCCTTTTTTTTTTTTTTTTCAGTTTCTCATCCATCGATATTACCACTTCATGAGATTATATGAGTGAATCTGCACAGAATACTTAGTACAAAAGTTTTTGTACCATAGAAATTGACCTCATTTTGGTGGTAGGGTCAAACACTAAACAGTAAATCACACTGAGTGATTTAAATGCTCTAGAAAGAAGAAGCAATGTAGTGTGCATGAGCATTGGCCAAGAAAGCCACACTGATCTCTGGATAGGGGCAGCAGGAAGCAGCTTCTATGGGGTGAAAAGTTGGTCTAGGAAACCCACGTGGGCCTGCTGTGAGACAAAATGCCAGACCTTGCCTTTGACCACAAAAAGGAGGGCAAGACTTCATATCAGACAAGAATAAAGTCTCCAGGAATCCTTGAACAATGGATGACCCTAGACCAATCCATTTCTGAAAGGTATTCAATCAAGACCTGACCTCTCCCTCGAACCCACAGCAATAGGAAACTTTGAGGTTAAGATAAAAATGGAGCGATAGATAAATGCAAGTAACATCCCATTCTGAAGTTCTCTAGATAATAGACCTTCCATACCTGGTTATAGCTACATCAATTTATTTTCTTGTCTCCTTGGTTTTCAAAATCTATCATATATACCCAAAATAAAGAGAACAAAAAGATACAATATAAAAACAAAGAAGGGTAAATCCAGTGCAAACTAGTAATAAACACTTTTTTTCTTTATGTTTGCATATTTTCCCATCACTGAAAGAATTAAAATCTGATGATTTATGCCTTATCACAAGAGGAATATTTTTGAAACCTATTGACATCTGTAAACAAAATGGTACTTACACTTGTCCTTTCATAAACTTATATTAATAAAGTATGAATTAGAAACTGATTTGATAGGATGTCATTGTATAAAAACTATATAAAGTCACCAGCCCAATTATTTAAAAATTGCTAGGATTGTTAGTTCTTTCCACATACACACTTGTGAACAAATTTTAGCCATATGTTTTCCTATGGACATAGCATCTGTAAGCATACATAAATACAAAGAATAAGTTACTTTTTAAAATAATCACATTTAGTTTAGTGAATAATACATGAAATATTTGGTATTAGCACAATATGTATGACTATGTAAACAGCATATAATAAAATGATTATGTATCTTATTTTTACTAAAATTATGTATTCCAAAACTATGTAGTCAATAAGTTGCTAGAGTTCTAGTAAAATTATTAATTTATTATATGTGGTCATCTAATTATAAAATCCATTGAGATATTTTGATGCGATCCAATAATCGTTGAATTATGATACACAGTCCTGCCTCACTGTCCATGGAAAACTGGTTCTATGGCTGCCATGGATGCTGAAGTGCTTTGTATAAAATGGCACAGTGAAAGCATGTAATCCACATGCATCCTCCTGTCTTCTGCATACTTCAGGTGATTTCAGGATTACTTTCAGTACCTAGTAAAATGTAAGTCCTACACAAATAGAAGCTATGTGGCATTATTTAGGAAATGATGCACATATTCAGTACAATTGCTGAGGTTTACTAATTAAACAAAGACCTATTAATTTAGCATGTGTAAAGGAGAGGGTGGGGCAAAATTTACAAAAAAAAAAAAAAAACAACAATACTTCAGTGGTGACAACAAAGCAACTAAGTCAACAATTCTCAAAGGCTCCCCTTGAAGCTAATTGTTCCAAGTATCCAAAGAAGGAAGCAGGAAAAGGGAAGGAGGGGGGAGATGAGCTTTTGCTAGTGACTTGTCCTTCTTTCGAGAGAAGCAGAACACATTGAGGGTCATAACTTCAAGGTGTGTGGAGGGGTGCTCCTGCTACCTGGGATTTAATACACAGTTTTCTGCCCCTTTGCCTAGACCTCATTGCAAGAAGCCAAATAAAGAGGCTCATCTGTCACCCACCATTCTCTTCCCAAGCCAACTATTCTGAAGGGACAGCTTCCAAGTAAACAGAAAAAATATTCAGCTCTATCTGAGGAATGAGTGTTTTTCACACAAATGTTTGACATTCTTGAATCCCACTAAGCTCCTAAACTGGAAGTGGACCACAGAAAATAGAGCATTTCTTTGCATGTGTTTGTGTCTGCTTGTGTGAAGTTGAGCATGGGGGAGGCAAAAACGTGTCAGGAGGCTTCCTCAGCCTATGGAATGACCTCCCTCCCATGGAAGAACTTTCGGACCTAGAGGCAATTCTGTGCATCTTCACTTCCACATTCAGCTCTCCCATTCCTCAACACAACCATACTGCAAGTCCGTTCGCTTATTCTAAACCAGGGTACAGAGCAGATTATGTTTGGTAGAAAAACTTATATATGAGAATACATGCTATTAAGCAACTTGAGCACTTATAGTAATAACTATTCTAATATTTACCAAATGTTACATCAATACTCAATTTCTAAGTTGCTGGCTCATCACACTTGTGACTCTACAAATTGACTATCTTTCAAGTCTCAAATTAATTATATTTTGTTTGCCTAGGTTCAGGGTTCTTTATTTGTTCCAATCTTGGATTAATGATGAAGTGGTGTTAAAAGCCATCCCCTCTCCTGCTTGCTCCATTACTGTTAGGTACTTTATCATTAAGAGCATGCCATGAAAGACATTTGAGGATTCTCTCCTGTATTGCTCTCTTATCAGAGTACCTTTGACCTAAGCACTATTTTCTTAGTCTTGCAACATTTTGTCCCAAATAATTTAGACCATGTGTATCTAAGAGTAAACAGAGTTAGCTTTATTCTCTACATGGAAATATCTTGTTTAGTTTAATAATTTTAAGACTGTTGTCTAGAAGGGCACATTGATATATTAGCTATTGTGATTATGTAGATTCATACTACTTCTGGAATACATTCGTGAATTTTCTCATAGTTCTTCTACAGAAAGCTTTTTAAAAATATCATTGTTGGGCTGGAGAGATGGCTACATGGTTAAGACTCTTGTCTGCAGAGCCTAACAATCTGAGTTAGATTCCCCAGTTCCCATGAAAAGCCAGGTGCACAAAGTGGCACATGCATCTGGAGGTCATTTGCACTGGCTAGAGGCACTGGCACATCCATTCTTTCTGTCTGTCTCTCTTCTATTGCTCTCATCTTGCAAATAAATAAAAATTTAAAATGCATATTAAAAAACATTGTTGTCTGTATTATTGTTATGGAATGTTGAAGGTTGTGAAAAGAAAGAAGAAATCAAAGGCATGAGTTTTAAAAAAATAGTTTTAATTTAATCCAATAACAAGTGATTTTATTATTGAGAATAAGTAAGTACAAATATATTAAGTATACATGAAAATACAGCAAACATAATTATACATATATATACACACAAAAAATAAATTTTCAGTACTAAGCCCAGGATTTGATCATGAATTTAGATTAATTGAAATGTGTGAAATTTTCACAACAGAAAAATATACAGTAAAATTGTATATGTACATATCTATGTTGTAAACTGCTAAACTATATAAACAAGTCCATCATGTTGATGAAAAGATTAGGAGTAAAATAGTTTCCGTTTGTAGGCTACTCAGCATTACTGGTACAGAAGCAATAGACACAGATTGTATAGAATATCAGGAAAGCAGAGGCTAGGAAGTATAATTCAAAAAGCTATGACTTCCAAAGGTAGGAAGTACTGACTTTTGCTGACTCACCAAGTGGTCAGCTACTTCACACATACAAATAAACCAATCTTCTGTCTAACTCAGCCCATGAAGAGGTCCCCACATATATTCAGCATATTCCAATCCAATCCAACCTGATACTTAATTTATAACCCCAAGGATATTAAAAAGTACTGATCCAAGTCCCCTGGCACCTGCCCTTTGCATTAAGTTTCTGCTATATTTTCACATTCTGTTCCAATAAACTTATGTTTAATGTACCCTTTGGCAATGTCTATGCCTGTTAAATTTTTGCAAGTCTCTAGACAACAAACAGGAGAGCCTCTGGTTTGAGTAGATCCGTTACTCTAAATAACTGTAAGAGAACTCTACATTTACTAGCAAATATAGTGTTCCTAGTAAGAAAAGGCTTCTTTCTTAACTACCTTCATTGACAGAAGAAACGAAGTTGGAGGAAGAATAAATGAACAGATCTTAAGGGGTCTTCCTAATATTGTGCAGTTTCATTTTATCCTAAGGGAAATGTGAGGCTATTACAGATCCCCCCACACACACACACCCAAGGTGGCATCTCACTCCAGCCTAGGCTGACCTGGAAGTCACTCTGTAGCCCAGGGTAGTCTTGTATTCACAATGATCCTCCTATCTTAGTCTTGTGAGTGCTGGGACTAAAGGCTCAGCCTTTTAAAGGTTTTAATCTCTAACATCATTCATGTCCTTGTCACCCGCCATGTGCCAGTTCTTGAATGATTACAAAATTGGAAATTATCAACCCTGCCCTTCTGTGTCTGCTTGTATTCATCGCAGCACTGCTGTTGTTAAACAAGCATTTTTATATGTTTAATCAATTTTCCTTAAAACTATGTCATTTTTAAATGAAAATGCAACTTCCATATAGACATAAACTTTATTTTCCTGCTTTTATTACTACTGTACTATATTGCTATGTTACTAGAGGCTATACATTATTACTTGGACAATATGTAATTTTTGAGTGATTAAAATAAAACTACTAGAGTGAATAAATAAATTGCATATACTCACCATGGTTCATATTGTGAGAAAATAATAATTAACCTTTCCAGAAAGAAGGTAAAATCCAAAAGTTAGAATTCAGTGGATCCAAGGAAACAAAAGAAATAATTTAGAAAAGTTCATATATTTGTTCCCTGCTGTAGGTGTTTCATGAGCACTGAAGAACCTTGCCTTTCTCAAAAAGTGTTCTTGTTATAAATTTTGTTGTAATATAATTCATTTGGCAATCTGATTTCTAGGCCAGCATTCAAGTTAGAAGAGCAGAACATTGAAGAAATATAAAGGTGATCCACTTTTCAGCCAGACCATGCCTTTTAAACTCAAGCATTATAAAATCATGTTAGTCTTTAAACTGCGTTCACAAGTGATCATGACAAGTTCATGCCCACATAGAAACTATAAATGTTAACTTATTTGGCAATAAAAACCATACAGATGTAATCACACTGAAATGTGGTGAAACTGGATTAAGCTGGGTGCCATAAATTCAATGGCTGATGTCCTTATAAAGAGGATATAATAACACAAGGATTCACAGAAGGAAGATGCTTTTGTGAAGACAATGGCAGATGCTGGAGTAACAGCCAAAATCCCAGAAATGTCAAAGATAGTAAGTCATTACCAGATGGTAGAAAGATGCAGGGGAAGGCACACCCCTTGATCCTTCAGAGAATAAGGCTCTGATTTTGTGTTCCTGGCCTATGTGATGATAAATCTCTGTTGTTTGATGCGACCCAGTTTCTTCTAACTTCTCACCAAAGTCCTAGTTAACTAACAGACCTCCTTGTGTAAATGCTTCAGAACTCTTGAACTATATTATCCATGATTCTCAATATTACAGCATGCATATAATATTTGCTCCATAAATATTTGATAAAAATACAGTAGTCTTGCCAGGCATGGTGGTGCATGCCTTTAATCTCAGCACTTGGGAGGCAGAGACAGGAGGATCACCATGACTTTGAGACCACCCTGAGGCTACATAGTTAATTCCAGGTCAGCCGGGACTAGAGTGAAACCCTACCTCAAATAAACAAACAAACAACAACAACAACAACAAAAGAAAAAAAAAAAAAACAATAGTCTCACAAAAGTACTGTTGGCTCAAATTATAGTCTAACCCTAGAAGTCATAACCCTAGGTACCTGAGCATCTGAGCATGAGAGGTCAGCTATGATGTATTTTGTTACAATTATGCTATGTCAAATTCAAGTGAGCTTAAGTAATGAAAACCTCATTTATTCCTGCAACATTTTTCAAAAACATGCATATCTAAGGTTGGCTGAGTGTCTGGGTGGTATTACAATGAGTTCAATTTCCCGAAAATCTAAATATTTTTTACTATTAAAACTTCAAAATATTCAAGGCATTTTAAGTGGTATTTTGTCTACAGAGTGCATTAAAAGTTGAGTCTTTCTGCTTGTAGATATGCCTATTCCATAATCCATCTAAAACAATCTGTCAATTCTCTTTGGAAGAAAGACCATTGACTCTTTTGTTTTGTTTTTGTTTTTCGAGGTAGGGTCTCAATGTGGCCCAGGCTGACCTGGAATTCACTATGTAGTTTCAGGATGGCTTTGAACTCACATGGCGATCCTCCTACCTCTGCCTCCTGAGTGCTGGGATTAAAGGCATGCACCACCACGCCCTGCTAAGACCACTGACTCTTGATTCTTGTGTGACAAATACATAACTATTAGCCATAGATAAATGCTTTGAACAGACCAGGGGGTTTTAAGACAGGGTCCTAGTCACATTCTCCTGCAGAAGACAGAAGTATACAAAGGATCACTCCCGGCCATGAGAGCAAGCTGAGGAAGCAAGTGATGATGTGCGAGGGGGCGGAGGCAAAGGGTGAATGAAGTGCACTGTGCGGGCTTCCTTGGGTTCCCTACACTCTGGACAAGCATTGGTCCTTCAGAAGTGACGCGTGTAGGCACAGGACAGGATTTTTATTGTCTTCTCTACACTTGTCTTGGGAAGAAGGCTGCTCCTGAGAAGCAGGGAGGTTCTTTTTTTCCCTTAGAGGTCACCTTCCCTCAGCTGCTCCCAACAGCTGGGGTGTAGCGAGTATTGGTTCTGAAGGTAGATTCTGGATGGTGCCTCAGCATCCTCTGCAGGGACGTCCAGGCTTCCTTCACTGCACTCAGAAAACTGAGCACCTTCAATGCCCTCCCCTCTGTGCATAAGCCTTATCTCCTTACTCCACCTTTCCTCTTCCACAGCAGTGCTTGCTTGCATCTTCGTGCTCTTCTATAGATAGTAGCTTGGAACTTCAAGCTTTCAGAGTGTGGATGCTACATGCTAGGGCACAGAAACAAAAGGAAATTTAAAAAGGAAAGAAAACTAATAGAACGTTTGACTTCCCAAATTGACATCACGTAAAAGTCTTCATAGGCATATCTGCTCAGAGCTTTGGTTTTGAAAAAAAGAGAATGCCCCCTGAAAATTCCCGATCCATGTCACAAAGGAAAGGCGGTTTTATTTCCTGTCATGTTCAGAGCGGATGGAGATTCCACAGCTCGGATTAAAGGTCTAATTAATAAATGGGGGAGGTGTAGCTGTCTCACTCTTGCTGAGTTGTGCGGTAGCGCAGAGGCGGAGATGGGTCGTTCTAATGGCTTGGATTCTGGAGCGCAGGCAATGTATCCACTGCTTCCCTCTGGGTCCTGGTGGGACATTTGCTCCCAAGATTCTGTATGAATAGCAAAAAAAAAAAAAAAAAAAAAATAGACTTCCATATTTAACGTATTCCAGTTGTGAGGCTAGAGGCAGCTTCATGGGTATCTTGGACATGAAATAAATTTGCCATGCACAGGTAACCACTTGGTGTCCAGTCGTGGATGTCAACTTCTACTACCCATCAGTACTTTCATGAACGTGGTAAACACAAGGTTGCTATCAGACTCTTTCCTGCTCTAAGTTACTGCATATTATGTAAAGCAGTGCTATTTCAGGCTGTGCCTGGCCCTGAGTAACTCCATTTTAAGGCCTTATTTTTTTTTTTAAACTTCAGTTTGAGGGTGGGAATACCTACACCTGGGTGCACACATGAATGGCATTACCCACCCAGCTACATCCATGTGGCATAAACAGATGCTAATGCTGGAACTGGGACCATAGGGACACATAGACAAATTAGTTAAATCATATCAGAGAAACCAGACCTCCAGAACTTATCAGACACCAGCCCCAGGAAAAGGTATAGCTCCGTCATCTGTATCACAAAGAAAAGGACACCAAGTAGTGCTTCGGCAACAGCCCCCACCAACCCGCCATCTCACCAGCTAGTGTGTGCATGAAGGAACTCTGGAGGATCCCAGGGACTTTAGCTTAGGCATTGTCGCCACTGTTGTTCCTTCCTGCTCATTTGCCATCTGTCTGTCTGCTTGTTTTCTATCTGGACCTTCTGTCTGTCCATTAGTGTGTGCATCTGGACCCTGCACTGACCTGCCCTTCACCTGAATCCAGAAGCACAGGTCTTCCTCTGTGGTCAGCAGCAGGAGCCCCTCCAGCCATGTGATCCAGGCATGTGATCATTCAGAGACATTTGCATTTCAAGCAAGTGCCTTTAACCACTGAGAAATCTCTCCTGGTACCTGAATTTTGCATTTCTATCAGTTTCCCAGCTCTGCACTCTCAAGCTTCTTGGAAACTTTGCTTTCTGAACCCTTCATAGTCATTCTGTAGCAGATTTGTTTGTGTGTTGAAAGAGAGAGAGAGAGAAAGAGAGAAAGAGAGAGAGAGAGAGAGAGAGAGGGAGAGAGGGAGAGAGAGGGATATGTGTAATTAGGATTAGAATTAAGAAAGAACATCTGTGTTTGCTTTATCAAGGAAAGTTGAAGTATCTTGCAAATTACTGCGACTGAAACTACCATACCTTATGAATTTATTGTTATTCAATAAGTTCTGACATTGCAGAATAATGCAAGCATGTTCATTTGTTTCTGACCAGTACGCTAATGGCACTTAACGTTCCCATCATAAATTAGACGAATCAAGTTTATTACTAACAGATATGGGAGGGGGGCTAACAAGTCAGTTTGAAACTAGGACTCCTAACACACCTATTGCCTATTGTGCAGGACAGCTGCCAGTAGTAACAGCAGTTTTCTATGCACATGCACCACTTGATAATAGGCCTGGGGATATGTTAACCATGAGTAAATGCATAGTACAGCACTGCGATCTCTGGGGGATTCAGAAAGAAGAACGTTTTTATCAGTTCTTCCTCAGTTCTTGCATTTTCAGCATTGCGTCCTACACTGAACTTGTCCAAGACCATCCATAGAGCTCTCTGCACATCTACCAGGGGTGACGAGGAGACGAGGAAAGTTTGTATGTGGCTGTGTCTGACGTAAGTAGAATTCTAATGGGAGGCCGGTGGGAGGAGGGTTGTGCCCTCCACACAGTGCTAGCACAGTAAATACTTCAGAGATGGCTTAGCTATGAGCCATTTGTGCAGATGAGGCTTTAGGTCTGCCAGTGTCAGAACTGTGACCATGTCCCCAAAGGAATGTAAAGTGCAACTTAATGGGGAACACACAATGGCCAAGCTCAAATGTCCTTCCCCAAAACCATAGAAATAAACACATCTTCAGCACTTAAATAGAATTTATGTGAAGCATTTGGGAAATGGAAAGATCAAGTACTGAACAGTGGAAGAAAATAAAGTATAAATGTAATTTAAGAATCCCTGAACTGCCTATAACTTCCTAATATTTCACAGGCTGACCTTCACGTTCTTCAAAATGATAGATCAAGATAGGGGTGAATTTGACATATTGAAAGTATCAGGCAGCCACATCTACTGGAAGTTTGAGGAAATATTCTGCAAATAAATAAATAAATAAATAAGTAAAAAGTCTGAGCACATGAAGAAACATAGACAATGAAAGCCAAGAGAATGATTGGTGATTTCAAAAGCAGCACAATAAAATTATTTCAGTCAAAATGGGAATAATATGGACTGAGTCTGGAGATCACTAAGAGACAAAGCTCCCTTCCTTCTTTTAGAGGCATTGTCAAAATACCACATGCCTCTTTTTTTAAATTTGATTTTTGTGTGTATATGTGTGTGTGGTGTTTTTCCATTTGTGTGTGTGTAGATGTGTACCCATGTGTGTGGAGAACAGAGGACTACATGGAACATTGTGGTGGTTTGATTCAGGTGCTCCCCATATATTTATATTAATGCTAGGTTCCCAGCTGAGGGAGACTTGGGAATTAATGCCTCCTGGAGGCAGTGTATTCTTGGGGCCAAGCTTATGGGTGTTAAAGCCAGTTTCCCCTTGCCAGTGTTTGGCACACTCTCCTGTTGTTATTGTCCACCCGATGTTGGCGAAGAGGTGATGTCCACCCTCTGCTCATTTTACCATTTTTCCATGCCATCGTGGAGCTTCCCCTCGAGTCTGTAAACCAAAATAAACCCCCTTTTCCCACAATCTGCTCTTGGTCAGGTGACTTCTACCAGCAATGTGAACCTGACTGCAACTAATATCTTCCTCATCACTTTCCACCTTATTGTTTGAGACAAGGTATCTCATCGAACCTAGAGACCACTGAATCAGTCAGACTATACAGAAAATGAGCCCCAGAGTTTCCCTGTTTTTGCTTCCCCAATGCTAGAGTTATAGATACACAGCATGCACATCCATGTGTGGAATTTTTTACAGGGGCCTGGGGATTGAATGAAACTCATGTCTTCCTGCTTGTGTCACAAGCAGTTTATCCATTAAATAAAATATCCAGCACCTGCACATGCTTTTTCCTTGATTATTGTTATGAAGTAGTCTGGCCTGAGAACTTGCCCAGTAAAGAAAATCTTTCCTCATAATTTTATTGTCAAGAAAAGAATATTAAAGACTTAGAATTTGACCAAACCATACTGTGTATCTTTTCCATCAATATTACATATTTAGTATATCCCATGAAAGTTACCTTGCTGTATAATGTTGTAGCAGGTATATCATGTGGTAAAAATGTTTATAGTAACATAAACAAAATAATTTTATTCATGAGCAACCTGAGTTTTTGACCTTGTATAAATGATGAATCTAATTATTATATTTATTTTCCCTGCAAGTTATAAGCTAGCTTTGTATCTACTAGCAAATTTCAGTATTCCTTATCCCCGAGTGTGCTTCTGAACTTTCTTTGAATTTATTTCACTATCTTAATGGCCCTCTCATTTATGAATTAACTTAAGTCACTAACATATGTTCATTTTATGCTTGTAAGTTTGTCATGATTTTGAAAATTATAGCTCATCCCCCCTTCCATGTTACTTCAGCTAGAAAATAATAATCACCCAGTAGATTTTACAATTAAAAGCCCTGGTGATACATCTGCCACTAACGGCAAAGTAAGCATTTAGCTTAAGTTGTGCTAGGCAAAATGTTTTTATTTTCCTATTCTTCATTTCCAAAAAGACTCTTACATATATTTCCATAGGAAACAAGCAACATCTAGCAGCTTGCCTGATTTGAGTTCACTGAGCAGTTGTTTGAATGAAGTTTTTTTTTTTTTATTTTTTTAACTTCTGGCTTCACAGACTAGGTATAAGTCTTCAAAACTCCCCTTCAAGCTTCCTGGCCCCCTGCCGTGCCTTAGAACATAAACAAACACGTGTTCACGGATCTGATCTGATTCCATGCTGTAAGCACAGGCCTAAGCACTGAAACTTTGAGCGTAGCCAGGCAACATTCAGAGGACCACTTTTCAAGAAGTTATGACTCATGTATTTTATGTTTGTTACATAAATTTTTTAGCAATGATTATATTAAGTTCATTCTTTTTTTAATTTTTTTGTTTAGTTTTACTTATTTGAGAGTGACAGACAGAGAGAAAGAGGCAGATAAAGAGAGAAAGAATGGGCACTCCAGCCACTGCAAATGAACTTGAGCCTCAAACCAGGGTCCTTAGGCTTCACAGGCAGGTGCTAAACCACTAAGCCATCTCTCCAGCCCAAGCTCTTTCGTTCTTATACCCAAATGTGTTAGATTTCTGTCACCATGACAAAATAGCAGGCAAAACATAAAGATCAACTTTAAGGAGAAAAGATTTCTATTGGCTCTCAGTTTCAGAGGTGAGAATGCATGGTTCCTTGGTTCTGTCACTTTGGACCTAAGATAGCACATGCAGTACAATGGTAGCATTTCACATGCCTCAACTCATGCCTGTAAAGACCAAGAGAGTAAAGGCAACGTCGTCCCCTGTACCAAGATCCCTTTCGAGAGCATGTCCCCAGTGGCCTAACTCACTTTCTTTGAGAGACATGGCCTGAAGTTTGCATTGCCTTCCGACTGTGCCATTGGCTGGCAACCACGTTTTTCGCACATGGACTTTTGGATGACACTTAAACACCAAAGCAGGACACTAGAAGCCCAGCTTAAATGGCAGGCTGTGTTCTCATTTATGAGTCTCTTAACCCTGAGTATATAGTGGTTAAAGCACGCAGAGTTACGCTGGCTTATCATTTAAAATGAAACAGTAAAGTCCAAAGAAAACAGACGTCTTCTTGAAAATTGAGTAACTGCCTGTGCTGTGCCTACTGCTTAGGCGACAGTGTGCCTGGGCATTGGTGGGTGGTCTCCTGCACTCTGAAGCTGGGTAGCTAACATGCCCCTAGATATTCTGTCTGTGAGAAGCACATGACCCAGCAAGTCCTGATCACTAAGGCCTCCATACCTTGTTACTAACACTGTTTCTTGCCTTATTTATGTCTCCTGTCCCTGATTGTCATACCAGAGGCATCTCTGCTGAGCCTGCCAAAAGCTATAAATCATTAGAAGTTTGCTTAAAGCCTAAGTACAACCTTGTGAGCTTTAGGAAAAAGGTGATTTGGGTGCCTCTGGGCAATGCTAATATGATGCTAGACTTGAGCCTTCTCAGCTGATGTCGCCCATCTATGCAATCAGCACACCTGACGAAAACAGGCTTTCAGTGGCAGGAAAAGCCGGTTATCAAGGAAGGTTCCCAAAGGTCTCCATACCCTCCCTAAAGCCTGAAAATCTTGAATGCTATCACCACATAGCAATGGTAAATATCTGCGAAGATATATTTAACTTGATTTAAAACAAATCTAATATATAAATATATTAAAACTTCCAAAGTTACCTCTCACAGATATACCTTTTTTAGATCAGTGAAAGATTAGTTTTAAAAATCTGACGGGTTTTATCTCTACATCATAATAAGGTGAAGCACAAAAGTAAAAGTTGGTTTTAATATTCCAATGCAACCCGAACAACTCTGTACTGTTGTTTTGTGTATATAAATACATTAGATTATCACATACACAATCACTCCATTTTTATATTTCTTCAATATTTGAGGAGTTCCAGTACATACCTTCCCTCTTCTCTGTTGTAGTCTGTAACAAGATGAAGGATCATCATATCAGGAACAAATATCTTATTTTCAACCAAGACCTAAGTAGAAGATATAAGTTTATGCTAGTGACTGGCCTGTTCTGGGTGAAAAGTCTTAGCTGGAGGTTAGAGAGAAATCAACCCCTTTGCTTCTTACCTTAAAGACCAAAGGAAAGGTCAGTTTACTTAAAAGGTTTATTAATGTGAACTAGAGCAAATCTTATCTGAGCAGCACAGTAGATGGGTGATCATAAATTAATGACTCTATTACAGTTAAATGGATCATTTCCTGAATCTTCTAAATGTGGAGAGTACTAGAGTACTCATTTTAACCCACCATGATGTGCCTGCTTCTCAGTTTGTCCACTTAGATTTTAATCTCGCTTAAGGAACAGATATGATGTTTTCCAGTAATTATATTAAGTCAAGAGTTAAGTGAATACCAGTAAAATTAATCCTAATGTAGCAGAATCCATGCCACTGCAAAGTTAGATAGAGATACTGATAGAAAGACAACTGTATGACCTCATAAGGTCACAGAAAAGTTCCATGACAAACTTTACAAGTATGACTATCATCTTGGATAAGTGAGAGTAATAGAAAAAGTGTATGTTTGCATGCTTGAAGTATATCAGATAACCTGTGGGTCCATTGTTCAATGTTTACATGTCAATATCCTTTGAGATATGTATGGAACCAAACTATTAGTGTTTGGGAACCTTTCTAAGGGGTTTGAAGTCCTGATGTGTTATTCAGGCAGCGGATATGCAGCATAACTATACAAATCAAGAAATCATATAGGGGCTGGAGAGACGGCTTAGCGGTTAAGCGCTTGCCTGTGAAGCCTAAGGACCCTGGTTCGAGGCTCGGTTCCCCAGGTCCCACGTTAGCCAGATGCACAAGGGGGCGCACGCGTCTGGAGTTCGTTTGCAGAGGCTGGAAGCCCTGGCGTGCCCATTCTCTCTCTCTCCCTCTATCTGTCTTTCTCTCTGTGTCGCTCTCAAATAAATAAATAAATAAAAATTTTTTAAAAAATGCAAAAAAAAGAAATCATATAGATAAATATAATATACTACTAATATATATCATTATAATATAAATTGTTATAGAATCTTATATATTGCACTTTATATTAATATATTACATATTATTATATTATATATTATTTTACTATACTTATATGTGTATACACACACACACACACACACACACACACACACACACACACACACATATATATATATATATATATATATATATATATATATATATATATATATATATAATATGTGTGTCTTTAATTGTTTTAATTTTTCTTGCCCTGGAATGGTTTTTGGCTTAAACTTAATTCAGCTCTGATTGGTTGCCACAGGAAATGCAGGATTTACAAATTTTGCTTTGATCTTTAATAATCTATCCAGAAACAAGAGGCATTGAAGATACTCATTTGCCTGTCTTAAGTCAAAATTATAGTAATTATGATCATACACATGATGCTAATGATAACCTCAATGTCTGAGTGAGTCAAACCTTTGGTGCTTTTAATATTTAATCACTTTACCTTTTGGTAGATCCATTCCTCCTCACAAAATTTGTCTTCTCATAGTATTTTGCTCAAAAAGCCTTTTGAAAATGTCTGAGAATAAATGCCTGATATTGAAAACTATTAAAACTAAACATGATATAAATGCTACCTTTATTAATGACAAGGACATCCTCAAAGTACTTTGTATCTATGATAGATTTATTTTTCTTATATTTTCATAAGTAAAAAATAGGCTTTGTATAAGTTTATGTTATATTCTGAACTTTAGATGGTCTCATATCCAGGATTTTTTTTGTTGTCGTTGTTGTTTGTTTTTTGTTTTTCTAGGTAGCATCTCACTCTAGCCCAGACTGACCTGGAATTCATTATGTAGTCTCAGGGTGGCCTTGAACTCTCAGGGATCCCCCTACCTCTGCCTCCCAAGTGTTGGGATTAAAGGTGTGCGCCACCACACCCTGCTATATTCAAGTTTTGTTAAGTATGTAAGTTGTGATTTTAATGTTCTACCTACAAAGTATGTGATAACAGAATTTCAGGGAAGCAAAAAACTGGAAGATGAAAGTTGTCCATTTGGAGAAAAACTGCTTTCTCACCCTTTTAAGGAATTTATATTCAGGCGCTGTACTGCCTATAGCTATCTATGCCAGATTTATGTATCTAGAACATGATAGCAACTAGATTTATTTAGCAATGTCGCTAGCAATTCTTTGTAGAAACCTCATAGTATCAAGCACATATTACTATTTCAGAAGTAGAACAAAAACCTCTTTTCAACAGGGAATAAGTCCTATGAGGTTGTTACAGACAGATATATGGTGCCCTAGTGCTGGAAACTATGTGAAACATAGTTATGCCTCATGCCTTTTTGCAGGAATTTATGAAGGACTGATAAAATCCTTATATTCTGTTTTCACTTTGATTTGCCATCAGATCATGGTATAAAAGTTTTTCACATATGAAAAATTTATACACAATTAACTATTGATAGATACAGATATGAATCTAGGTATAGACACAGACATAGCTATAAACATACTCTCTAGTCATTCTTGGGACACTGGCCTTTCAACTTGATGTGAATGCTAGTATTTTAAAGAAAGAAATCTATATCTCATGGTTAGAAAAATTATTGGTTGAGAGTAATTTTAATTCAAGTATTAAGCTATTTCAGTTTCACTTATATGTTTCAACACTGTCAGTAATCCTTTGGTCTGGTTAATTTCCTGGCTGTTATTTTTAAGGATGTATTTTTGGGGGGTCAAAACATGTCAACATATCATGGGCCACCACAACTTATGACTGGTATTGTAATAGCCATTGTGTGAATGTCTTCATTTGGAAGAAGTTTAAAAAATTGTGAGATTATTTGAAATTGTGTTAAAAATTGTTATTGTTTCATTTATACGTTTATAACATTTGATTCTAGTACTGTTACTCAGAATCAGTGCACTGATCTGAGAATAAAAATCACAAGGATTTTTTTGTGTGCAAACATACACATGTATGCATGGTTCATTGATAAAGATTATGACTATGTAGCCAGGACTAGTCTTGACCTCACAGGCTAGCATAGGCTGTCCTTAAATTTATCATTATTTTGCCTTATCCACCAGAGAACCAAGATTACAGGCATGATAGATTTCATTCAGCTCCATGTTTTGTATTTTGAGAATAAAAATGTACTCATTAACATGGTCTAAGAAATACAGATTTGAGTATTTAATTTCTATTGGATGTTACTTTTAGCCAGTGAAAATTTTACAAACTCCTACAGAGTAAATAATAATTCTAGAGAATACAATAAAAAACAAACAAACACACAAGGTTTTACAGGAATTAGAGAATTATAAGTAAACACTTTTACTTTTAAAAAAATAATAGTAGTGAAAAAATAACATACTAGCTAATTTTTATCAGCCTTTGCAAGTTAAATTTTACTGTATATCTTTCTCATTAACTTGCTAGAAACATTCCTTAGTGGAGAGCTCACAGACGTCTGCTTATTAACCTTATTAGCACCCTTTCATGTACAATTTGCTGACTAACATGGTGTTATGGCACATGAGCTATCGGAAGTAAGTGTTTTCTCTGTATTCACAGGCGTATTTCCAGGAAATTCTCTGGTGAGCACATGCACACCTCAAGCATGTGCTAGCCAAATGCCATCGTTTTTGATATATACCATTCCCTGGGAACAGAGGGAAGCATGTAGTGAGAGAATCTTAACTCTTCTCTGACGTAACCTTTTAAGACACTTTTCACCTGATGTTAAAGCAGGAAATAAAGATCTTGGAAAGAGAGTGATATTCTTTAGCATGGCCTTTACAATCAAATTAATCTGATTTATTACATGATTTTATTATTTCTTTAAGAAAGGGTTGGTATTTGATAAACTAGGCACAACTAATGAATGATACAATTTATTAATTTGATCATTATTATAATATATGATTAAAATGGTTATTTTTAAAACATCATTTATAATAAATATTAACATCATCCACCTCAATAAAACCAGAGTATCTCTGATGACAAGGCATGATCTTCTTGGGCTATTAGGGAGGCTAGAAATTAAAATTGCTGTGTCAATGTGACCAATTTATTTACTGCTGGCAAAACAGTCATTTTAATATTATTATTATTTTACTTTTTTTCATCCATTATTGTTGCTAAGTTTAATGTTCCTCAGATCTTAAAATCAGTAGGGTATTATGAAAAAACCATGATGACTTTTAAGGTAAATAAAAAAGAAATTCACTGTGTGGTAGGCAACAGGCAAACATGGATACTGAAGGGATCATTGACTGGAGGGAGGAATATGATGGGACTATCTGATGAGATTACCAATTGATCCACAGGAAGATTATCCAAAAGGATATGACCTAGCCAGCTGTGTCAGTTTACAAGACCATCTGTAGAGGTAGCACTCTGAAAAGGCATGGGGAGGGGGCGGTGTGGCAAGGATCTGTGGGGAGCAGGAAGGTGCCAAGAGCAAGAGAACAAGGGAGTCGAGTGTGTGGAATCTTCCATTGATGAGATGAAAGGCTGTGCTAAAGGTCAGTTAAACTACAGGTGTGGATGTATTTATGTTGTTAAGCCACCTCAAGGACAAAATAAAGTTCTCTGCTGTTTGTTTCTATTTTCTCAAAGAAACTAGAAGTGGGGTAATCACCTGAGAGGGAGAAGTCATCTGTGTATCATGTTGACAAAACAAAATTAAGGGAGCATACCATTGGAGGAGTCCAAGTATGTGCAACACACTGGAAATTGAAAACAAGAAAGTACTTTGTAATGTGTCATTATAAAGATTTGTAACCTTACATTAAAGAAAACATATTTTATGTATGTATTTTAAAATAAATATTTATTTATGTCATGTACAAAAAGACACTGAAGGGGTTAGAAAGATTGTTTAGTGGTTAAGGCACATGTCTGTGAAGCCTAAGGCCCCAGGTTTGATTCTCCAGGTCCCAAGTAAGCCAGATGGACAAGGTGGAGCATGCCTGGAATTCGTTTGCAGTGGCTAAAGGCCCTGGTGCATCTGTTCTCTCTCTCCCTCTCTTTGTCTCTAATAAAAAAATAAAAATTTTTAAAGAATGTTTTAAAAAAGACACTGAAGAATAACATGTTTAACTTATCATTATACATTTCAAATATGTTTTTTTGTTTGTTTGTTTGTTTTAGTTTTTCCACTCCTTATCTGAGAACGTTTAAAATGAGTTGTTCTTACGGGCAACATGCCAAATAACTTGGAATTTGTTGACTCAGTTGTGGTTCCCTGAAAGCGCATTGTAACTCTCCCCAGGGGTAGCAGCTTAATCATTTGGATCACTGCTTGCTCTGGAAACAAACTGAGCAGGAAGTGGAATAATCTTCCTCTCAAATCCAAGTAACCATATCAGGGAACTTGAACTATTTCAGATTGATTTCCTGGGCAATCTCCACTAGACATCTTAATAAAGTCAGAAGATATGATCAAAATCCAGTGATTCCAGTGTATCTCCTTCATTTCCTGGGAACTGCAACTATTTCCTCTAAAAGAAAATCTAGGGCTATGGAATCCTTCCTCTCCCACTCCAAAGGTTTATTTCTTTCGTCAACGTGTAGAAGCATGTCATTCAGTATTTAGTAACTCTCTCTTGAGATGCGGGGAACTGGTGATGGTAAAAGCAAGGGAGATAACATTGTTAGCAAGCAGCTGTTTGAACATTTTCACCTGTGACTAGTGGGGGACTTGCCTTAGCAGGTGTCTGAAAATTCAGCAAAGCAGCTTGAATCCTTTATGCGAATGTGTGTATGTTTTGGAAATGATGTTAGTAAAAAGGTGGTTGGGTAGAGACTGGCTTTCTGGTGACTCCATTTAGATAACTGATAACTTTCAAACATCACAGCTGTTTCCAGTAGCAGCAGTGGGGACCATCTGTAGGGTGGAAAATGTTCATGTATCATTTTCTCCCATCTTCCATTTTCCTCGTGAGAAAAACTTACATCCAGCAACAACAATTTAACAAAAAGACTCCTAAGATAAAAATTAGGTTACCATTGTAAATAACAAATGGACTGTTCCAAAAATTTTTACCCATGCAATATTTTATTAAGTTATTCTAGAAAGAGTTCTGAATAGTATATTTTCCACCATGTAACCACTATAAGACTTGGGGCTTTATATGTTCCATTCAATACTGTCTATCTAGAATATTCTGGGGACTGCAATGATTGTTCAGCAGTTAAAGGTACCTGCTAGCAAGACCTCATAGGCCAAGTTTGATTCATCAGTATCTATGTAAACCCAGATGCACAAAGTGATACATTCATCTGGAGTTCATTTGTGCTGGCAAGAGGCCCTGGAGTACCCATTCCGATTCCCTCACTCATTTTCATTCTCTCTCTCTCTCTCTCCCCTTGCAGATAAATAAGAGATCTAAAAATATATTTTTAAAGCTATGTGTGTCATAATATAAACAACACTTATATATTTCAACATATTTGAGAGATTGTAAAAATTAAAAACCATATTATATTTTAAATCTCGGAAACCAAATTTATTATAAGAAAGGATTGTCTGTTATGCCATATAAGGCATTTGGGCCTAGCTTCTGCATTTCATCTTTTTCTTATGTTTTTTTTTTTTTTTTTTTCTTCTTTCTTGAGACAGGGCCTTGTTCTAAAGGAGGATAACCTGGATTTCACTATGTAGTCTCAGAGTGGCATCAAACTTACAGCAATCCTCCTACTTTTGCCTCCTAAGTGCTGGGATTAAAGGTGTATACCACCACATACCTGGTTGTTCCATTTTCCTAACCCTAGGAAAACAATATTAAATGTTTCAGATTATTTGACAAGTATCTTTTAATCTAGAGGGATATATATATATATATATATATATATATATATATATTTGAGATGGGAGAGAGTAAAAAATACATAGGTGTGTCAGGGCTTCTAGATGGATGTGCCACTTTTGACTCTGACCTTATGTGAATACTAGAGACTCAAACGTGAACCAACAGGCTTTGCAAGCAAGCACCATTAACTATTGAGTCATCTCCCAGCCCTTTGAAATGTTTTTAAGAGTTTGTCACTTTAAATTGTACATTATTGGCATAAAATTGAGGTTTCATTGTTACATCATGATACATGTATATTTTTTGCTTTGAGTACATGATAACTGTGCCAGACACACGCCAGTATTCACTAGTCAGTGGATCTGGAGTCAAGCAGTTCTGGTAGTCTCAGTTCTTCAGGAATTCATATGGAATAGTATATGAAATCAGCTCAGCCAATCAGAACAACTGAACCCAGTGCTACAAACAGAAATACCACCAAAGAGATTTTCACGGTTTTATGAAATCCCTCTAAATATCACGTCTAGTTAACATGTGGAAGAAAATAGGCTCAATATTGCGAAAGTGTAATTACATCAGGACAGGAACTATCCTGTGTAATCACCCCTTTATCTCATAATTACATTATGCAAAATAATTTGGAAATCCATTCATAGAGAATTTGATAGCATGACTTAAATCACAAGATCTGAGACCTTCGCTTTCTTAATTAAGGGATAATAAGCAAGTACAAAAGAACAAACAAAACCCAAAAAGAAACCGATATAAAAGTTTTAAAAAAGAGATTTGAAATAAACTAATTTCTAATTCTTGTATATCATTAGATATAGGACTCACACAAATATTCTTAAAATATGTGTCAAAGCAGTTTACGCATTGATGAGAAACCCATATGATAAAAATAAACAACTTAGGGCTGGAGAGATGGTGCAGAGGTTAAAGTGCTTGCCTGCAAAATCTGATGACTTGGGTTTGATTCACCAGTACCCACATAAAGCTGTATACACAAAGTGGCCCATCCCTCTGGAGTTTGTTCGTAATGGCTACAGGCCCTTGAATGGGTACTCATGCTTTCTCTCTCTCTCTCTCTCTCTCTCTCTCTCTCTCTCTCTCACACACACACACACACACACACACACACACACACTCACACACACACTCTCCCTCCTTGCAGATAAGTAAATAATAAATACTGGAAAAAAAACAGCTTAAAATAAGATTTTTATGATATTTTGTACTGATAAGAAATCCAGTTGGCATTAACTACTAGTTCCACAGGGAGGGCTGGGGCTTTATGCCCTCCTTCATCATCCATGATGGAATGCATGGACCCAGTATTACGTGGGTATTGTGCAAGTTATGATAGTCTGGATGAGGTCATGAATACAGCAGTGGGTTACAGTGTCCCATGGTACTACTGCCCATTCTCTGGCTTTGACATTCTTTCTGCCTCCTCTCTTCCACCCTGTTCTCTTTGCCTTTGAGGGGTGATACACATTACATTTAGTGCTGAGTATTCCCATGTCACTCATTCTCAGCCCTTGGATGAGCTTTGTGTCTCTTTAGTAGTGCTTTCTATCTGCAAGGAGAAGCTTGTCTTACCAGTGACACTCTTCAGTGGTTGTAGAAATATTCAGAGGGCAATTTGATAGGTGCAATATATACATTTAACCAACCCAAAGTAGTAACTTCCCTCCTAGGGCCTGTAATCTTCTCAGCCATAAGTTTTTGATTAGGCTTTCAGTGCCAGGAATGAATTCCCTCCCGTGAATTAGGCCTCACATCCAATCACAGAGCAGTTGCTTTTCCACGAAGCAGTCATGCCATTATTGCACTGATGTGCATATCCTACCTGGCCGATTGCAGCTTGCAGGGTCCTCTGCTGGGAAATGATGATGATTTGTCTCTCCAGCAGCCTGCATAGCCCTTTCCAGTACTACGACAGCTAGTGAGCAGGGGGAATAGAGTTATTTGACAGTTGGATGGTGTGTGTACCTTTAAGTTTATCTTAGGATATTGGAATACCTGACTTGAATTTTGGCCAGAATAAAATATAACTTAATAATTAATTTTTGAGATGATTTCTTTCAAGTCTGAACACCATCCTGGCAGTATCCTGCAAGTGGATGACCTTAAAATATTTTCCCTAGACACATCTGTTTGTGGTTTTGGAGGACACATGTACACACGCACACACACACACACACACACACACACACCCCTGATTCCACTATCAAAATCTGAAATACTAGAAATCATAGACATAACTATCCATCATTCCCAATCTTTCATTGTACAAATTTTGAAAGTTTAAGTAAAAGGGGAAACATATTTTTGTGCAAATATGTTCTTTAGAGAAAAAAGCTTGGATGTCTCAGACCTCCAGAAGCTACATAAATTTTCTTTCTTGTACAGTCTCCTTTGCCTGTTTTAAAAGGTTTAGCTAAGCAGGGTTTGTAAAGTCTTGAGTGCCCGAGGCAATATCTAACTCATGAGTGCAACTCTGCATGTCCATTGGAAAGCAAATAGAAAACACAGAAAGCTGGCTGGAGAGGAAAATGTCCTTGGTTATTATTATTTTTTTATGGTATGACTTGAAGAGAAATTCCAAAAAGCAATGCTGAGACGTAAGACCTAGTGAATACTATTGCCATCTCTGGGTGTGAACCCCATGCAAGTGCTTTACTGTGCATAACTAAATAACCCTTCAGAATTCTTGTAAAAATAAAGAGAACGAGGCTGGAGAGATGGCCTAGCAGTAAAGGAGCTTGCCTGCAAAGCCAAAGGACACAGGTTTGATTCCCCAAGACCAAATGAACCAGATGCCCAATGAGGCACATGCATCTTGAGTCTGTTTGTAGTGGCCAGAGGCCCTGACATGCCCATTCTCTCTCTCTTTCTTTCTCACACACACTCTCTCTTTTTTCTCTCCTTACCTGCCCATTGGTCTCTCTCTCAAATAAATAAATAAAAATAAAAACAAAACTTTAAAAAAATAAAGGAAATGCTATGTATCCCTTTACTTATTTCTGATTTTAAATAAATAAATAAACAAGTCTTACAAATCTGGTGGTAATTTTACTTGCCAATTTTATGAAATTTTAGATAGATACTTTTCTTATTGACTTCTCAGACAAGGAAATCTAAAAATCACAGTAAAAAAAAAAAAAAACTCATAAAATACACTTTATCTGTGATGCTAAAAGATTTGTCCAATAGTGATTGAGTTAAAGATGCCATACACTATATTCAGATGTATTTTAACATAGTCATTGTGGTAGCTTGATTTAGTCTTTTCCAATAAATTTATGTGTTCAAAATGCTAGGTCCCCAGCTGCTGGCAATTTGGGAATTGGAGGCAGAGAATTATTGGTGGCAGGCTTATGGGTATTATAGCCAGCTCCCCTTGCCAGTGTTTGGCACACTCTCATAAAAAAATCTATATTTAAGAAATGTTATTTTTGTATAGCTGGCTTTCATATTATATTCATATGCACACACACACACACACACACACACACACACACATGAGTTTACATAATTTCCCATTTATAGATAGGAATTATATGTACTTAGAGTTTGCTGTGATATTTAGTCATGATCAACTTAAGATGTGCACATTATAGTCTCATTTATCCTTCTATTGTGCTGATCACATTTAACTTTTCCTCTTAGCTCTCTTGTATTATGTGATGGAATAGTTTAGCTCTAACCATATTCCTGTGTAATAGTGTACCAAAATACATTTCTCCTACCTAAGAGGATGGGTGTATCTATAAGCTCACCAAAGCTGAAAGAAGTTATTCCACTTTACAGATTCCCTCACTTTTCTCACATACCACATGTAGTGAGAGCATATGACATTGTAATTCTCTGCCAATTTTTGTTAAATAACATTATTATATTCAGGTCTATCCATGTTGTCTTAAATAAATGCATTTCTTATTTTTATTGCTAATTATTACATTTTGCATATATACTACAGGTTTTATTTGTCTCCTTATTGTTAATAGACTTGGACACTTTTTCAATAAACAATACTGTCTACTACATTGCAGTATATGCTTATCTTTTGCCATACACAAAAATCAACCTACATAGATAAAAAATTAAATGTGAAACCTCAAACTACAGAACTATTAGGGGAAAACATAAAAAATGCTTCATGAAATTGTTCTAGGCAAGTATTTTTGCATACAAATTCATAAAATATAGGCAAAAGCAAGAAAAATCAAATCAATACAGATTCAAATAGGGATATATTTAATGGAAACACATCATCATACCCAAGGAGATACCAAGAAAGTGATTTAACAACTATAACAGGGGAGAGGAAAGATATCACACTTACCTGGCAACATGTTAATAAATTGGGCTATGAAAGGAGCTCACACAACAAAATAGCAAGAAATTATTGAAATTCTCAATAATAAGATGGACTTCTCTTGAAAGGAAACATGTTAAAATGCTGGCTTTGTTGACAATCCCATGTAACTTCATAAATATGCACATGGAGGCATAAGAATCCTGGGTTCCAGAGCAGCTTAAACTATGTAGAAAGATTCTGTATTTATTTTGTAAAATAAGGAATGGAATAAAAGGACACACAAGTTATCAATATTCATGAAATAATACTCAGAATCACTCACAATCAGGGAGTTCAACACAATAATAATATACCACCCCAATCTTCCTTGAATGTCTATTATGAAATAGATAGAAGGTTAACACATGCTGGCATGGACAAGGAGAATGGCCAGCTCACATACACTGATTTTAGGAATGGAAGTTAGTACAGCCACTGTGAGAAAGTGTTTTGAACTTATTTTTTTAAGTTGAACTATCAAATGATCCATATGTCTTGCTACTGGTTATATAAAAAAAGAATCTGAAATTATATGATTGCTATACAGGAACACTGTATGTGAGGTTTATATTTGTATATATCTAAATTAAATGTAAGCTATGCTGGTATAGTGTCAAACATAACTCAAGAGTATAAATTGAAGACTCTAATACTTCAAATTTATATAACTTTAAGAAGTAAATATTAATATTATATAGAAATTGGCAATGCAACTATGTTGTCATTTTTGAAATACTTTTTTGGAGATTGAGAGTTGAATTATATAATAATGATGAAAGGTTTTCCTCAATAAGTCAATTATTTCTCAGGTAAAATGCACTCTAATCATCCAAAGGATATGCACAATAGTTGTAGATGCATCAAATTTTGGTTCCTGTGTTATTGGGAACCTATTTTCAACCACAGACCAAAATATATATATGAAAACTTATAGCAATAATTAATGCATACATTTTAAATTGTGCATCATTGGGGATCATGTGACCAAATCTTTCACCATCCTGACATGTCGTGCCTTGGACATGACATATCCATGATGTAGTTGCTACCTTCCCAGGACATTACTTGTTCTGTTGATCATGAGATCAATTGCTGCAGGGCTACACAGCTTGTATTTAAGGAACCCCTTTGTACTTCATGAATGCTTTGTCATTTGTGTCAAGCCACTTAGTTTGCTTCATATCATGACATGGGCAGTGTGTCACTGAACATTCTCAGCTGTAACAAGATAGTTTGAGAGGAGAGGTCACATTCATGTGCTTTTATTTTAAGACATTGTAGTGGCTGTAATATTTTATTATTGCATATTGTTAACTGCTTACTTTGCTTCATAAATAAGTTAGACGTGTATCTAGAAGAAAAGCATAGTATTTATAAGGTTATATACTCTGTATTGTTGGGCAGTTGAGGTCTTTAAATGTATTTCTTTAAATTGTTTTTGAAAATATTTTATTATTTATTTATGAGAAAGGGATAAAAGGGACAGACAAAGCGACAGAGAGAAAATGAGCATGCTAGGGCCTCTAGCCACTGCAAATGAACTCCAGGCACATGCACCACAATGTGATTTTAAAGGGGTACTGGGGAATTGAACCTGGGTCCTTAAGCACCAAACGATCTCTCCAGCCTGAAATGTATTTCTTATGTACCAAAGAAGGATGCAGTATGTGTGTAATTAATTTTCAGGAAATCATGTTTTGTACAGTAATAATTAAAGTTGACATGTTTAAATAAAGTATGCAACATGGTAAAAGTAACTTATTTAACAAGGCATGATCTTACCATACATGGTCTGAGATTTTCTTTCTATCATAATGTTCATGTGTTCACCATCAACTGTGATTTATGATAAGCATGTCATTATCATTTATTCTGATACTTTTTCTGATTATTTTAGCCTTCATAATTATGATTAATTATTTCAGGTTTTAAGAGATTCCACAGATAACTCCCCTTTTGCTGATGGCACAAAGATGAAACAACCCATATTTGTCTTTGTTCTATAAAGAATATTGTTAGTGTTTACATCAAAGTAGATTCAGCTATTTCTCTCAAAATTACTGATTGATTTTTAAACTTTTATTTAAAAGAAATAGTTTGTTTAAAAAATACATCTCATTCAAATCCTCTGGAGATTTTATTATGATAATTACCAAGTACGCTTTTTGTATATTCACCTCTAAAGTTAAATTCTTTGTAATTAGCTACAAGTAATATACTGTGGAGATTTCTTACTGTACAAGCAACCTGATCTTAGAGAATAAAGAACCTCATTAAAACTGAAGTATAATGATCACCTGAATATTTTTCCAACAGACTAATTACAATTTACAGCTACAATTTTACTACACTTACTACAATAGTTTTATCACATACTGAAAGCTAAGAGTTTAGAAGCTTATTGCTGACAAGAAAAAATCAGGTAGAGTTACTATTCCAACCATGTAGGCACTATAGAGGTCAGGCAAAAAGGCACAGCTTTGAGAAGTGACAGAAAAATGGGCGAATAACATCTGAGAAAGGAGAAAGGAAAGAACATGTACAGCTGAGAAGGGTGGTCTCCTCACCTGGGAGATGTATAAATTCATAAATGGAGATTTCAACTGCATTGTTTTCCTCAGCAAAACATTTTGACAAGCAAAACCATGACAACTATTCCAAGATGAGAAAAAAAAAATGTAATGTAGTCATCCTATAAGTTTCATTTGAGTGATCCAAGATTTTAATTTGTTTCTATAATCACCAGTAAGGCCAGATTGGTCTGTACCTCCATTTTTATTTCTGATCTCAACACTTCTGTATTAGACTAAATAGAAAGGGTTTTAGAAGTGGGCTGAATATAAAGAGGGTCAGAAAGTGGTGTTTCAAAGGACGAGTCAGTCCCCATGCTTCCCCAAGAAAATCTGTTAATAAAATAATATGAACTAATTAAAGGTGATACCTTAATAAATGATGCAATCAGAGTTAAAGAATAAGACAAAATAAATAACCACCAAACTTGTTCTGGTTCAAGTACAATAGAATAAACCTAGAAAGTATTTCTTGCCTCTTGTTATAACTATGATTTATGACACATCATAATAAACAAAGCTAAGAAAAGCTGAACCAAAATTGGAAAATTTTAGTGTTCAAAACTGTAAAAGAAACTCTCAAAGATCATGTATTTTTATTTATTTTCTCATTATCCTACTATGATAACCATTAATGCCAGTGGTATGGTAGGTTTTGTGGAACACATAGATATAATTCAAATAGAAATTGTTTTTTCTGAGATAACAAAAGATATCTCGGGATAAGAGTATTGTTGTTCAAACTACAAAAGCAGAAATGGAAATTTGAGATTGAAAAGTGCTACACGTTAAGACAAACAAGTGTGTAAATCTGGGTTGAGGAGATGGTTCAGTGGTACAGAGCCCTTCCTGAGCAAAAGCAGGAGCCTCAAAGGGCCTGCGACTTCTGAGTTCTGTTCCCCAGAGCCCACATAGTAGCTGGACTTGGCCACACTCTTCTGAACTCCAGTCCTGTGGGAAGCAGAGTTCAGAGAATTTATGGGGCTTGCAAAAATGCCAAAGCTTCAGAATTAGTTAAGAAACTGTCTCAAGGAAACAAGTGGATGATTGATGGAGGAATCAACCTAAGTTCCCCATTCTTCATGCAAGTGCTCAAAGGTACCTCATTTATACACCCAAGTTCATGTACTACACACATAAACTGTACACAACTATTATGCACACACACACACACACACACACACACACACACACACAAAGAAAACAAAATATGAAGCAGAAAATTCCTTTAAGTCATGGACTAAACACTTGCCTAGAGATACCAGTAGAGTAAAGAGAAAACAGTAGGGTTAACAGTTAAAAAAAGACATCAATTAAAAATACAGCAAGGCCACTTGGATAAGTGATAATTATCTAATCATCTCATATCAACAAAAAGAACTACTGGGGAGATAAAAGAAACAGATAAAACGACTAGGGAAACATTTAAATAAATATTGCCCCAAAGCATATTAAAGGTTATGGCCAACATACATTTATGAATTCAAGAGATTTAATAAAATGGAATAAAGGGAACAGTTTTGAAAGAAACTAGTAGTAAACAAAATCCAAATACATTAAGTTGAAGAAATCTCTTTACAGATTTCTCGTAAGGACTTACAGAGGCTAACACACCTTCAAGATGCTGAAGAGAAGTATCTATCTAGAAAAGAGATGTTAATCAATAAAAAAGACGAAATAAAATTAGAGACTACAAAGAGCTCTTGTTACCAGAACATCTAAATCCAAAAGTAACTCCATCAAACTGAAAGAATACTCTTGAAGCAACACGCTAGGCATACGTACAAAGGTGTCTCAAGATGACGTGCACATCCTTGTTCCCTGAAGCAGTATGCCTAACAGACAAGCTAGGGAAGTGGCCTGAGTGTGGACATAGATCCATGATTCATGATAATCTGGTGGATCTATGTCCCTACACAGAAAAAGACACAGGCAAAGATATAAGGAACAGATGACGGAGACTCACGCCTCCCTGGAGCACTGGGCAGGTGTTAACGCATCTTGAAGGAAATATTAAAACCTATTGAAAAATCACTGTTACCGGTAAGTTATTTTGTCTCTTTTTGTAAGCATCTCATGTGATGCTCTTTTTCTTGCACATAAGTAAAGGTGTTGTGTGCCATGACGATTTGAGTCACTAACTGGCAGTTGTTGAACTGCCCCTTGCTGCCCTGCCTGTCTTGAGTAAAATCACAGCCCGTTGGACTACCCTTGTGCCAATACTGACAGTTTGGAACGCTCCATGGATGCCCCATAAAAGTCTGCAGTGATCGCAGCTTATTTTTCTGGCTTCTAAAAGTACAGCTTCAGCAAGGATTGTTTCAAACCGATTGGGCTGGGCTAACTTTCTGCTTTCACAATTCTTCGTGAACTCCAGATGACCCTGCAGACATTTGCATCTAGGCCAAGGGGAGAGCACTTCCTCTGGTACAGGGAGGACCCCAGCAGCAAGTGTAGATAAAAGGAGAGTGTTGTGATTAGTACACACCTAAACCCATACTTGCATGTGAAGTTTGCTATGATTGATACAAGTGGCGCCCCTCTGGCTCTCTGTATAACCGTGCTATTTGGCTACCTGTGCTGTCTCCTCGGTATTCTAATTTAGGCACGATAAAGGGCCCCCTCTCCAATGGTTTTAAATTGCCTTCTTACGGAAGCACGGACCGAGCTGGTAACACAAAGAAGGAAGCCACAGTGGTAGGGAAGTGAGAAGCAGGATGGGCTACAGAGCAGTAGCCCGCCCCCCCCCCCCCCCACCCAGCTTTTTGACAGCTGATGAAGAGGACACGAGAAATCGGGAGCTATATGAAAAAATTGACAGTGGCTGACGGTGACCGCTGCATTGAGAACTGGCGGAGAGGCCGAGCTTCATGGGGTGTGGCCAGCAGCAGTGACCGCTGCAGCAGTAGCTGCCTGTGGGACAGTGCCCACTGTGGCCACAGTGACTGATGGCAGAAAGATGTCGCTGAGGAGTTCAAGAGGCTGGCCCCCTGAGGAGCAAGAGAGGGTGGAAGCACAGAGAAGATGGAGGGCTGAGGATGAAGAAGCGGAGAAGCCTGTGAAGAACCTAAGGGACTGCAGGCCTGCTCACCAGAGGCATCCGGAAAGCACTCAGGCCTCTAGGGCCAAAGGGCTCACACACCAGAGGCGGCAGCACTCCATGCTGTCCAGGTCTTAGGAATTTCCACATGCAGCACCCCTTCTGTCAAGGGCTCATTCACCCTGAACTCCCTTGCCTTCACAGGAGCTGCAAGAACACATACAGAGAGTACCCTTACCCAGGTCTTGAAGTTGTAATACTAACTGGATATAAAATGGTTCAGATATGCCATTATGGTGGTCTGTGAAGCTTGGAGCCTCAGACCACACAGAACATAATGTCGATCTCACCCAAAAGCCTCAAGTGACAAGAGCCCCGTGGCCACCCTAAGCTGTGTCTGAAAATCCTCACATTGTCTGTGTCATGAAAAGTAAACAAACAATGACATGCAGGAGGGGTGCCCTAGACTAGAAGTTGATAAATATATATGTCCATTTCCTGTTATTTCTGGAGGTTTATGTACACACACACACAAACACACAATATGTGTATATGTATGTATGTGTGTGTGTGTGTGTGTGTATATATATATATATATATATATATATATATATATATATATGTATCACAGCCTATCCCCTAACATATATATGTGGGTGTGTATGTATATACATATATGTGCATATGTGTGTATATAATAATGTTTATATACATAATAATTATGTCTGTATATACAGAGATGTAGATGATAAATAAATTATGAATAATAATATCATAATATTTATAGTATAGTAATATGATATTAATATTTATATTATTATTATAAATAATAAATTAAAAAATCAATAGATGTCACAGATAAGTATTAATTTGTGGCAACATTTGGGGAAATGTGGATATGACACTTTACAATATTGAATCAGTATTAAATTTATAGGATATCATATTGGTAATATAGAGCTGCCATAAGAATACATTCTTCATAGAGAACACCTACTATGAAGTGAAAAAGATGCCACTTGCATGAAAGCCTGCTGATATAAGTTTGATTCTCCTCTGCATCTCCTTAAGTTGGATACATAGTGGCATATGCGTTTGGGATTTCAACACACCTAAAACAATGGGAGGCAGAGCCAGGAGACTCAAGCTCATAGGTCAGCTAGACTAGCATTCCTTTCATTATCAAGAGACCCTTTCTCAAAGGTGAAACAAGACCACAAACATGTTGAGGTTGTCCTCTGATTGCCACTTTCTTGCCATGGTGATAGAGATTAAGAGCAAGGTAGTCTCCTTTCACAGGTTGTAAAGGACAGAGGTCCAAGAGAACATAGATACTGACCCGTCCTGTAAGATTAACACAGGGATTATAGAAGATGTCCCAGAACCCCTCTATGCCCTGTTTCAGTTCATGAAGCTAGATTGAGTTATAGCCTGTCTCCTAATTGATTTTATGGTCTTAACTCATTAGGGGGAAATGCTGTAGGAAGGCAGACATCAGACTTAGAGGACACTGAAATAGACTCTACCTCTTGTCTGTAGTGCCATTAGAAAGGTAAATGAGTATTTCTTCTGAACAAAAGGCCAAACAAAGTCTTATGAATCACTCACCTAATCAAGAACCCATCTTCTCCCACCTACAGATATGCTAAAAAGGTGGAAAGGATAATTATCCCCTTAATATGATAATGTACTTATATCTACAGAAGCCCCTCACACACTGCACTTGCTCTCATACCCTCACTGCTGAGCTTACCTGCTTTTTTGAGTTCTAATTAAAAATTTATAGCTGGGGCTGGAGAGATGGCTTAGCGGTTAAGGGCTTGCCTGTGAAGCCTAAGGAGTCTGGTTCGAGGCTCGATTCCCTAGGACCCACGTTAGCCAGATGCACAAGGGGGCGCATGCATCTGGAGTTCGTTTGCAGTGGCTGGAGGCCCTGGCACGCCCATTCTCTCTCTCTCTCTCACTCTCTCTCTGCCTCTTTTTCTCTATGGCTGTCACTCTCAAATAAATAAATAAAAATAAACAAAAAAAATTAAAAAAATTATAACTCTTCCTTTTCTTTGTTTTCTGTGGATGCTGATCCCGTATCCAAGTTCTTGATCTGGCAATCCTCTCTTTCTTTATTTTGGGGAGCTTGCCCACCATCTTGGGAATCTTTTCCCATGTTTTCTCAATAAGGTTTCTTTTGTCCTCCTGACCTTCTGGTCTTTAGTGGATAACATGAACTCAACTTTAGCCATTCAAGTCGAGCCCATCTAGGCCAAGAGAGGTACCATTGCTCACAAAATCTCTCAACACATTCACACACACACAGACTGATAAATAATAAATTAATATATTTAAAACATGCTAGCAGATGTTTAGGATGATATGTACTGATATCTGCTGTGATTTTGAAAATAATTTTAAATCTTCACAGATATACAAATAAAAACAAACATTTATGTACACAAAGAGAGAGCTGTGATAATGATGCAGGATTTGGGGACTCAAGTGGGTTTCCCCAAGTTTATAAACCCCAACTTGGGGTACTATTCTATTTCTAACAAGGAATTGATTTAAAAAAAATGAACTCAAGAGGGATAAATTATGAATTTTTATGTTTGTTTAGGAATAAATCACAAATTGTGGGATTCATTTAAGGGAAATTGAGATCTAGGAAGAAGCTGAGGGCAGATCCATAAGCACTGGGAAGTGGTAAAAAATTTACTTAGGTGGAAAACTCCACGTAGTTCAAAAGGCTCATTTAAGAGAAATTAAGGTTCTCTGAGGAAAGGCTGGAGTAGAACCCCAAGCACCTGGAGGACAGTTCATATAGTTCACTTAAAAGAAATTTAGGACTTCAAGGAAAGACTGGAGTAGAGCCAGAAGCACATGGAGGATATAGCTTGGGTGCATATGTAGGAAGATTTAAAAGAAACACATAAGTATCTACCTGTGCTTCCCTATGGCAGGAAGTTACATGGGGAAACAGTGGGAGCTTTAAAAATGAATAGTACATTTATTTATATTTTATCTTTAAACTTTTTACAGTTATTATTATTATTACTATTATTATCATTAGCAACATATGTTTTGTGTATATATCATATAAATAAATAAATGAAAAAATGTGGGTCTTGACTCTATATGGAGTCTCAGAATTGAATCTGAGGGTCTTGAAAAATGTATTAACAGCAAAATGCATCTGAATATGAAGAAGTAAAAGCAAACTGAAAATAAAAAAAATATGAATAGTACAAAGAGTTACACCCATGGCTACCCCGAGTGTAGAGAAATTACACAGGTCACAGGCCTACAGTTAGTGAGAACATCCGCATGGGAGATCTGCAGTATAAGGAAAATAAACAAGTGGTAGATTTAGAGATCAGAGGAGAATCATATATGTGAAAAGGTACCCCAAACTATGAAACAGAGATAAGCAAAATGTTTCTTTGGACCAAGAAACACTATTATGCCCTCACTTCCACCCAGGCAGGCTAAGGGCGGAGGGAAAAAGACAGACTCACATGTATTTCTGTGACCAGAGTCAGGAGAGGCAGACAGAGAAAGAATCCAGAGAGAACAAAAAAAAAAAAAGGAGCTGGAATAGGCTTTATGGCTGATGAGGTATGTCAAAGGGAAGGCCTCATTGGTTTGTAGATTTGACCAGGCAGGCTTCACGGCCAGCTTACTCATGGGGTGTAGTGAAGGCCTTGCAGGCTAGACTGTGGACATCTGGGAACACTACAGCGGAGTCTCAATCAGACACGACTTCCACTCCTGCCAGGAGTCACATCAGTGCCCGGAATGGTTGGCATGTGGGTTGATATATCATCGTTCTCTCTAGGCTTCAATTTCTAACTAAAACTGTGCTAAAATAAATAAATAAATAAAAGCTAGTTTTCTCCCATTTTTCCTTCAATAATAAAGTGAGGAATATAGTTAGTTAAGGACATAGATTATTTGTTGTTCTCTTAACTTTTGTGGGTTTGGAGGAGTTTTGTTTTATGGATATTTCATTAATTTGTAGGAAATGGTATACAAGATATGTGCTAAAAAGATGTCAAAATTAACAAATCTTTAAGAGTAGATTGTAAGAAGAAAGAGTGGCAGGTAAGGAGGCCAGGTAAGTAAAACAAGGAGATATGGCAGGTTGATAGAGCAGGAAACAAGAGCTACTGAGTTTCAGGAAATATATTAAAACTAGCATGATATGTACTCAAGGAATAATGATACAAGTCTTAGTAAAAGAGTCACAGGCACACAGAGTGCATCCCAGCAAAAGGAACAACATATCTGAACTTAGAGAAGGAACATATATTTGACAATCTGGAAAAGAAACACAGGCAAGATTTTGATCTGTGTAGTTGAGATTCATTCAGGGAAATCTCACAGGCAATTATGGATAAGGACCTAGAGATTGGAATCGATGTTTGGGCTCAATCTGAGATCAATTTGAGCTATCTGACTATATTAAAACCTTGGGACTAGCTGATATTAACAGTTTTCAACACTACATGTTTATTAGATTCACTTGAACAATTTTAAAGTATATTTATAGCCAGGCACTACAAGACCAATTAAATTAGCTTCCATGGACATGGGAACAGACATTTGTATTTTTAATGCCTTTTGTGTATTGTGATTATGTAACTCTCATTGGAAAACTATTGGATCATGTGGAGGGCATAAAAATAGAGCAGATCTGAGCACTATGTCTCAGGACATGCTAATAATTAAAGGTACAAGTGGAAAAATAAATCAGCAAAAAGTAGCTTTAGAAACAGAAAGAAGTAAGGAACTTTTATAATAAAAGAAATAATAATAATATAGAAACTACCCAAAGGATTTCAGTAATGCTGAGTGAAAATGCATTAAAACATTTCATCATGATTCAATGGAGCAAAAGTCCTTACCAATCCCTAGAAAACAGGTTTCTTAGAGTTTGTTAAGTGGAATGGTTAGGACAGATGTTTAACTTGAATAGAATATAGAAATGACTTGGGGGTGAAGTTTAACAACAAATATTATTCTGTTTACTTTGTGACTTCTATGAAAACAAAATGTTTTAGCTCAGTAAGTGGCTTGTTGCTGTGATATTCCATAGATGCATGTTTGTGAGCCTGCATATATATATCTGACTGAAGTTAACTTGGCATGTCTACTAAGAGGGGTCTAATAGCAGTAGGTTTAGGTGTACTATTGTGAAGTCACAGAACATATTAAGGTATGATATGACTCAAGAAGGACAAAAGAACACCTCTCACATTTAGCAATTAGAAGATGCTAGATGATTTGTTTACTACTATAGGGGAGGTTGTATATTAAACAATGGATAGGTGATGGCATTCTTATTCAATCATCCCTGCTTTCAGAGACAAAATGTAAAACATAAATAATGAGGAGGGGGTGTTTAAAATAGCATGTGAAGTTCTAATCTCAGAGAATGGGATTTAACATATTGAAATGTGAATGACGCTGGGATTCTTATTTTATTGTTTTGCTATTTCCCAGTAAGCAAATAGTACTTTTTTCTTTTGGTCACTATGTAATGATTCATTTGATATTCTTTTTAAACAGAACTTATGTTTTAAGTGAATGGTATAGAGGGAAGAAATATATGTTCCACCCTATGTTAGAGTGTTATTATAATACTGAACAGTGTACTTTTGACTACTTAACAAGATAACAGCAGAGTAACAGAGGATGCAGATATGGTAGAAAAAATAACAAAAAACTAAATTTCTTCATGGATTGCAAGAGCTTTGTCAAGAAAAAAGAAAATATAGTCAGAGGATGTAGTTTAAATTAAGATTTCAATGCTGAGTTCAGCAGCACATATACTAAAATTGAGAAGATACAGAGAAGATTAGTATGGGCCTTGTGCAAGGATGACAAGCAGATGTGAGAAGTGTTCCATATTTTTAAGCACCTATGTCCATAAAGTGCCAGGCTCCCCCGGCAGGTAGTGCTGAGGAAGAACCAGGCCCGCTGGTTCCTCCCAAGGGATAGAGGTGGAGGGTGAGTGTCGACAGCCAGGAACACACCACCAAGCTGGAGTCTTGTCAAAGCAGGAACTCACTTTATTGTTACAGGCAGTTGCCTATATAGCGTTGAGAACGAGGGTGGGGATTCTAGGATGGGGGGAGAGGGAAGGGCCAATAGTATACCACGACTTTTGAAATGATTGGTTCTAAGTGCGTGTGCGGGAATTCCAACTCCTATGTGGAAGTAACAGGCCAGAGGCCATTAGGCGTCTTGCTGAGTCATAGCTGGCCAGAGGCATATCGCCAAACTTTAGCTAGGCTCAGGAAGTTCCACTAGGCCTCGAGTCCAGGCCTTTCAAGGCCCAACAATAAAGCACCTCATCATGGCTGGAATTAAATGGAACATCACAGTTATAATTTAAATATTAATGGTCTTAACTCACCCATTGAAAGACACAAGTTAACAGGGTGGATCAGAAAAAGAGACCCTTGTATCTGCTGCCTTTAAGAAACTCAGCGCACAACTAAAGACAGACATCTCATCAGGGTGAAAGGATGGACTATAATATTCCAAGTCAATGGAAAGAAGAGAAAGCAGGTATAGCTACATGTGGTGGTTTGATTCAGGTGTCCCCCATAAACTTAGGTATTCTGAATGCTAGGTTCTGAGGTGATGGAAATTTTGGGAATTAACGCCTCCTAGAGGGAGTATATTGTTGGGGGCGGGCTTATGGGTGTTATAGCCAGTTTCCCCTTGCCAGTGTTTGGCACACTCTTCTGTTGCTATTGTCTACCTTATCTTGGCCAGGGGGTGATGTCCACCCTCTGATCATGCCATCATTTTTCCCTGCCATCATGGAGCTTCCCCCTTGAGCCTGTAAGCCAAAAATAAACCTCTTTTTTGCACAAGCTGCACTTGGTTGGGTGATTTCTACCAGCAATGTGAACCTGACTGCAGCAGGAAAGTGGTACCGAGGAGTGGGATTGCTGCTAGACACCTGACTGTGTGGCTTTGGCCTTTTGGAACTGATTTCTAAGAGGAATGTGGAAGGATTTGAAACCTTGGCCTAAGAGACGCCTTGCAGTGCTGTAAGTACAGCTTGATGGACTATTCTGGTCAGAGTTAAAAGACCTGTATGCAGTAAGAACTATGGACTGTGAGGTTTGGCTTATGGGGGTGAGAAAGAGCTTTGCTTGGACTGGGCTAACAGTTTGTGTGAGGCTTGCTGTTATGCTCATGTCCTGAGAAGTTGTGAAGGGTTGCTTTGCATAGAAATGAATTGGTATGAGCAGAGGATTATAGCCCAGAAAGAAAAAATCTTTGGTTGAACTGTTGCCATTTAGCTGTAATTGAGGGATTACAATCTTTGAGATTGAGCTAGCTGAGCTGTGCTGGGGCAACAGGAAGAATGTAGACTCTTTTAGAGGGGCCTGAGTGTTCAAGAAGTGTCTTGTTCTTCAAAGTCTGCTTTATTCCCCACTGGACTAACAAATTCTCACCCTACCTGATGTTGTGGAGTATAAGAAATGCAGGAAATAGAAAGTTATTGAATTTGCAACACAGTCTTGTGTTTTGGAAATGGCCATGGGCAGTGTGAAGCAGGTTTGCTGGTTGCCTGCATGGAGACCCCATGGGGCCAGGAGGATGAAGCATGGATTGCAGTGGAGACCCAGTGGAGATGCTGGAACCACAAGGCTACTAAGGAAAGCTGCTGGTCCTGATGAAGTTTTCCAGGATTGTGAGTAGCCTAGCTAGAGGGGAAAAATTGGAATTCCAGAGACTTGCTGCTGGATAGAATTATCGGACTTGGAGATTTATCACTAACAAGAGTTGTTGAACTTGAAGCTGTAGCGTTTGATGTTTGTCTTGGTTGTTTTAAACTTGCATTGGTTGAATATTTCTTTGCTATTCCCAATGCCATCTTTTGCAGTGTGAATGTTTATTCTGTGCCATTATGGCTTTTTTTAGGTTATGTTTTGGTATTATGGCTCAGTTAAAAGATCTTGGACTATGGGGATGTATGAACATCATTGGAATTGATAAAAACTATGGGGACTTTTAAAGTTAGATGAGTGAATTACATTTTACATTATGTATAGTTTTTAGTTTATGGGGGCCAGAGGTGGAATGTGGTGGTTTGATTCAGGTGTCTTCCATAAACTTAGGTGTTCTGAATGCTAGATTCCAACCTGATGGAGATTTAGGAATTAATGCCTCATGGAGGTGGTGTATTTTTGGGGGTGGGCTTATGGGCTTTATAGCCAGTTTTCCCATGCCAGTGTTTGGCATACCCTCCCGTTGCTGTGGTCCACATTATGTGGGCCAGGGAGTGATGCCCACCCTCTGGTCATGCCATCTTTTTCCCTGCCATTGTGGAGCTTCCTCTTGAGTGTGTAAGCCAAAGTAAACCTCTTTTTCCCAGAAGCTGCTCTTGGTTGAGAGAATAGGCATGGATTATGTGTTTCTCCACACAATGATATATAAAGCACTTAAAGCCCAAAGATTACTTAATGAGAAAATACTTAAGGAGTTCCCATTGAGTTTGGGAACACGTTGGGGGTGCCCACTCTAACCAGTGCCCTTTATTATAGTACTAGAAGTCCTAACCCCAAATATTAAATAGAAGAAAGAAATCAAAGGGATACAAATTGGAAAGGAAGATTTTAAATTATCCCTGTTTTCAGATGACATGATCCTGTACAAAAGTGAGCTGAAAGTATCTATCTCAATTGTTCTAAGGGTGATTAATTCCTTCAGCAATGTGGCAGGATAGAAAACCAAAGCACAAGTATCAGAAAACGTTTTATACCAAAGCACAAATATACTGACAAAGAAATCAGCTAGGCTGTTCCATCTTCAATAGCCAAAAATAACTAACTAACTAACTAAATAAATTAATTAATTAAATACCTCAGAATAACACTAACCAAGGATGTGAAAGACCTATACAATGAAAAGATAAAACCACTACAGAAAGAAATTGAGGAGGATTTGGAAGGATGGAAAGACCTCCAGTGCTCCTGGTTAGGCAGAATTTATATTATGAAAATGGAAATTCTACCAAACAGCATATAGATTTAATGCAATACCAATAAAAATTCCAACATCATTATTCACAAATATAGAAAAAATGATCTCTAAATTCACATGGAATTTCAGCAGACTTTGGATATCCAAACATGCAATCATCAAAAGATACACCCCTGGAGGTATCAGCATACTGAATCTCAAGGCATACTACAAAGCCATAATAATAAAAACAATATGGTACTGGCATAAAAACGACATAACAGACCAATGGAACAGAATTGAAGACTGGGTCCTTAGGCCAAGTAATCAAAACTATTTGAAATTTGACAAATATTCCAATAACATAGACTGGATAAAAGATAACATCTTTAATAAATGGCTCAATAAATGATTTCTGTATGTTGAACCATTCCTGTATCCCTGTAATGAATCTTGCTTCATTAAGGTGGATAATGCTTTTGATGTGTTGTTGAATTTGGTTTGCAAGGATTTTGTTCAGGACCTTTGCATCTAATTTCATCAGGGATATAGGGCTTTTCTGTTTCTGTTTATCTTGTATCTTCATCTGGTTTCGGTATTAGGGTTATGCTAGCTTCATGAAATGAGTTAAGGAGCTTTCCCTGTTCTCTGATTCTATGAAGAAGTTTGAGAAAAATTGCTTTCAGTCCTTCAGTAAAGTTTTGTTAGAATTCAGCTAAGGACTGCCTTTGCATGTAATGAGTTGTTTCTTTCTTGCTCCTGTTAGCACTCACTCTTTGTTTTCATTGTTAAGAGTTTTGACTATAGTGTGTCTTGGAGAGGTTCTTCTTTGTTCCTGTCTATTTGGTGTTCAGTGAGCCTCTTGTATCTAAATAGGCCTCTCTTTTGCAATATTGGTAAAATTTTCTTCAATAATTTTGTTGAATATGTTCTCTATGCTCCTTCCCTGGTATACCCATGATCTAGATGTTTGGTCATTTTAGGGTATCTCATAGTTCCCTCATATTTGGTTCACAGGATTTTTTGAAATTAGCAAAGTTTTTGGACTCCCAATCAATTTCTTCTGTCTTGTGTTCCAGCACAGTGGTTCTGTATTCCAAATGAGTGACTATTAATGAACAGTTCTAGAGAGGTTTTAAAAAGCATTATTTTTTTTTTATTTTTATTTTGTGTTATTTTCATCATGTTTATCTTTTTTTTTTTTTGAGGTAGAATTTCATTTTAAGTTCTTATATTCCTGTTGCTTCCTGGAATTCAATCTTGCATTTGATCATGTCTTCATTAAGCTTAATCAGCTGGTTATTGAGATCCTGCTTTTGTTGACTCACCATCAACTCATTTATCTCTCTATTGAGACTTCTCTGATTTTTTTTCAATTAAATTAAGCCTAGTGACAAAAGCTATGTGATCTTAGAGACAATTCTGCACAATTTCATTTATTTGATTGTTGGTTTTTTGATGGCTTGCTTCCAGTTCAGCAATTCTCTTGATCATGGTCACATATCTTGTGTTTACATTTTGGGATTCATTTTCTGTTGTTTTCTCTGTTTTCATTATTGGTATCCATTGTGGGACTAGGAACCCTTGGTGGGAATCTCTAAGTTTTATGACTTTCATTAGTTTCTTTTTCATTGTGATCTACCAATCTCAGGGAAAGTTCTTATTTTATTGAGAAGTAAGCAAGTATTTTTTCCCTGTAGAATCTTCATTGAATGTTCTTTTTTTTTTATTGTGAACTGGATTGGAGTAGAATGGGGTAATAACTGCATATTTATTTATTGAGAAGGTGACAAGTATATTGAGGCTACCTAGGGAACTGATAGGTGGAGAACTGGGACCTCAGGTATAGTCACTCCACTTGTGCACACTCTTCAGCACAGGAAAACCAGGGGTTGAGGGACACGAGGTTGGGGAATCAGGGCTCTGGAAAGGGAGGGTTAAAGCCTAACTTAAAAAAAAAATTGGCTCTGATATGTAAATCTTAGTACCAGAAATCAATGCTATCCACATTGTGCTGTTTATCAGAGACACCTACAAGATCCCCAATATAAGACAGGTTTCTGTCAAAGCACCTGATTACCTACCTGATATAAAAGATAAGACCCTATTGCTAAAGCTACCACATGGGCCAACACAGCATGCAGAGAGACCTGGCCAGAATCTGGAAGAGAGCCTGTCTCCGGACAACCCATTTAGTATGGGAAAGTGCTACATGAGCTACTTGGGGAAAGTGGCCAACAATAATGTGAGGAAGTAGGGGCCTAAACTACTCAGAAGCAATCAGGCTTAGAAGATGTACATACCAGTGCAATGGTGGTACACAGCCTTGTTCAGTAACTAATGACTTTCTGATTTGTTAAAAAAAAAATCATAGTGGAAAGGAAACTGAATATGGAACTAGGAATAAAGTCAGAATCCTATGGAGACAAATATTATACTCTCCAATGTGAATCTCTTACTAGTTCTTGGCTAAAGGAGGGGCTACATCTATCAAAATCTCCCTGAGTCCATAAATGCTTATCTTATTTAACCTATGCTGACTTCACTCTCTGTTGGATAATCTGTTTTTCTTTTTTCATTATGGAGCAAGACCAGAAGAGAGGAGATAAACCACCCTACATATCGCAGCCAAAGCCCAGGTGAATCCACAGAGGAATTGGGGTGATAAGCAAGAGTGGTGCTTCCATGGTGAGCCTGACAGTCACCAGGGTGAAGGAGACAGATGTTGAGGACACTCAACACATACCAAGGCAGAAACCCACAGGCTCTTGGGTGCTGATCACTTAGGTAGATTTAAACATACCCACCAAGGCTTAAGGAATTTTGCAAAGGTGGGGACAAAAAGATTGTAAGAGCTACAGGCTGGGACATCATGCCCAAATGCACTGCCACCCACTCCTCCAATAATTAACTCCTGTTCCCACAGTACATATCCCTACCACCCAATATGGAATACCAGTGACCCCAGTGCAGTGGGCCCCACGCAGAATGGGGACATGGAGGAGGAAAAAGACAGTACCAACACATTATGTATCATACAAAATAATTTCTTAATAAAAAAAAGAGAAGTGGAGAAATGAAGCGAGGAGACTCAATTAAAACAAATTGAGTTTGAAAATACCATAATTATACCTGAAAATCTGTATACTAACTAAAATAAATGAATAACAAATATTTGCAAAACTGTCTTAGGATATAATTTATTATAATAGGACTTATATTTTAATGTAGCCCTTCATTTCTCATATTCAAGCTCTAAGAAGATAACACACATGTTAATCTTTTGTTTGCTTCTTGAACCTTCTACAACTATGGTATTAACTGTGAAAAAGAAGTGCACCCACTGATAATCAGGAAATTGCCTTGAACGTACAACTGTGCAATAATCTTTTTCTGCTGAACATAAAAAAAAAACCCTTACTAAACAACATTGTCAGAAAAGAACACTCTATAGCCAGCGAGATGGGTAAGTCAAAAGCAAGACAACTCAATGAATCATGTCAGAACATAGATCACATCAAAACCTCAGTCTTGATCAACATCTAAATCAGAATGTGTCTTAAAAATGAGGCTAAAGAAAAAGAGACTCTAGTGAATTTCCTGAGATTGATTTCCATGTCCAAAACCCTTGAGGGAATTGTTTAAGATTACTGGCACTCATAGTACACATTCCTGTCCTTTCTCTCTGCAACTCCCTAGATGACTATTTTTGCATCCCTTCTCAGTTACAAACATCTCTTACCTGTGCTTACTTTCAGTAGGTGGTCTCCTTGGTGTTTACTAAAACAATTGAAGCAATCAGCTGGGAATCTCCAAAGACCACATATTAATACTAATTATGTAACAATTGACCACACGTTCATGAAATAAAGCAACACATCTTCATTGCCTAAACAGGTCAGGAATCTTGGCATGATTTTATTGGGTCCTTGGCATCCTGATCATTCCCAATTTTTGTAAAACATTGTCAGCCAGGGATGAGGTGCTATCTGAAGTTATCCTAGGTTCTCATGAACTATCAATATCACATAGTTATTGAAAGTGTTCAGTTTCTTGAGCTGAGCATATTAATGGCTACAGTTTGCTGATGGCTGGAAGCCCAAGGCCATGTTCAATTTTTTCCCTGTAGTCTGCTCTCTATATATGTCACCAAACCTGATAAGAAAAAAAGAATCAACAAACTTAGATAGTAAAACAGAAGTTTTAACTTCTGTTTGTAGTCATGAAAATGATTTTAAGTCATTTCACTGCATCTCATTAATTAAAAAGTAATTCATGACTTTTTTTTTTGAGGTAGGGTCTTGCTTTAGCTTGGGCTGACTTGAAATTCACTATGGCATGTCAGAGTGGCCTTGAGCTTATGGTGATCCTTTTACCTCGGCCTCCCAAGTGCTGGGATTAAAGGCATGCACCCACATGCTTGGCCTGATTCATGACTTTTGTCGACACCTGAGAGAAGGTTTAAGAAGGACATAAAGATAATTATTTCAAATATTAGATTTCAATATTTTTGACCAAACCACATTTTAGTAATTCTACCATGGAACATGCATGCATTCATGATCTAAAAAGAATATATAACCTTATAAAATACTCTCCTGTCTGCTTATTTCATTATTTCACAGCATGCCCAAGAAAATGCTAACTCCTAGAGTGTCAATGTTGTCTTTCTTTGTTGGTCACTAATATTTTATAAGTATATAGTAAATTTGTACAAGAAATACTGCTTCAAAAATATATGTAAGGCTTGAGAGATGGCTTAGCAGTTAAGAAGCTAGCCTGTGAAGACTAAGGACCCATGTTCTACTGTCCAGATTTTAAGCCAGGCATACAAAGATAAGACAAGCAGGAGGTCACACAATCCCACTAGGTGCCACAAGCGTCTGGAGTTCTATTGCAGGGACTGAGGTCCTGGTGTGACAATTCTTTCTCAGTCTGTCTCTCCCTCATTCTCTCTAAAATAAAATAATAATAATAAGTGCTTTTAAAATCATATATATCAATTGAATGATACATAATCTAATGAAAGAGTGTTAAGACCATTTGGAGCAATGAGTTTAAACTTCATAGTTAAGTCGAAATATTTCACAAGCTTTCAGGAGGCTGAGCTGAAGCAGGAGGATCACAAGTTTTCAGTCAACCTAATCTACATATCCAAACCCTCTCTCAACAACACTAAGTCAAACAAAGTAACTAGTAAGAGGCCAAGTTCTTTTCTTTTCCTTACTGCTCTATGGACTGTCTTCCTAGAGTAAAGCCACATTGCTAATTTGTTTTATTTATCCCAATAAACATTTTCTACAGTTTACTTTTAAGAAACGGTCCTTATTACTAAATGTGTCTTATTTTTGACCAAACATAGAAAAACTTCAAAAAGATTTGCTGTGATTCCTACTGCAGCTGAAATAGACATTAATGAATACTTCAAATTCTTATAATTATTTAAATGCCTAGACAAAGAAATCATATTTTATGCATCTGTGTCCTAGATAAAATGGATTCTAAGAAGAATTTACTGTGTGATGCTTCACAGTGGAGTGAAGTCTTGATGAGAGAAAGGAAAAGGGGAAGCACAGACAACAGTGGGATCTGAATAAGTAGCTTGCTTTTCTGCCTTCTCACATGCCATTAAGAGTAGCTTTACATTTTCAGGAAATACTATTTTCAGAGTACAAAGAAGATAAAAAATACACTTTCTTCCATACCCTACAGGTTCATTCAAGTAACATGATGTCACTCTGAACACCTGCAGGTATTTAACTTACTGCACACGATTGTCAGAGAAGCCAACTCCAAGAAAGCAGTAACATTCTCCAAGGCCTGTACCACAGTGCTCAAACCCTCCTTATCTCTCAGCTTTGAGCTGGGGACATTTTGGGGTGAGGGTAGGAGGGGGATTTAAAAATGAATAAATTTGGGCTGGAGAGATGGCTTAGCGGTTAAGCGCTTGCCTGTGAAGCCTAAGGACCCCGGTTCGAGGCTCGGTTCCCCAGGTCCCACGTTAGCCAGATGCACATAGGGGCGCATGCGTCTGGAGTTCGTTTGCAGAGGCTGGAAGCCCTGACGCGCCCATTCTCTCTCTCTCCCTCTATCTGTCTTTCTCTCTGTGTCTGTCACTCTCAAATAAATAAATAAATAAAAATTTAAAAAAAAAAGAAAAAGAATAAATTTGCCTAAAAAACAGAAGTTACTTCTGTTTGTAGCTTCCTGGCCAACAGGGACAGAGGTCATATTTCAAAGAATGGCGGTTGTTTGTGTCTCTCGCACAGCTGAAAAGGTTAAGGTTTCTCAGAGGACCACCAGGCAGTGTGCCCCAGTCAGGTCATCACCATGTGGTGAGGCTGCTGAAGTTGAAGGAGCTGGTAAAGCTCAAAAATATATATATATATATATATATATATATATATATATATATATATATATATATATATATATATATATATAAAACAACTATTTAAGATAGGCCAATACCCTGTACTAACTTATAATGGTGTACGATCTAATAGTAACCAGGGTTTTCATTTCACTATAAAGCAACATAAGTCTCAAATTAGGCAAAAATGACATCGACCCCTTTAAAATCAGTGAAACAAGGCAATAGGATACACAAATCAAGCAGGAAAATATTAGGAGTCCCCTTCAAAAGTTCAAAAAACATAACACTGCTACCTAAATTATCAAAGTTGAAAATAAATGAAGTAGGGTTTGGTAGGAAAGAAAGACTAGCAGCATGTGCAACTATAAAACAAGAATTTTGCATATCAGGTAGTCATAATAGATTATATGAAAATCAACATACTACTCACTTTATGCATGTATATTCATAAAGTTTAGAAAATTGAGATATTTCAATAGATATCTTCTCATTATTTCATATTGACTCCATCAAATATAATTGTTATTTCACTTTGACTGTATTGTTACTGGTCACATATTTGAGTAATGAATTAAAATGAAGTAGCTATCCTGAAACTTCCCTTGTATGTAGGTAATATCTTTCCTTAATCCTCACTCCCCATCAGGCTTGAACCCTTTCAGCCGGCAGGCTCCGGCAAGTAATGTACCCAAAATATTAATAAAGCGTTCAGATTTCCCCAATAGCATGTCTATCTGACAATCTTTCTTTTGGTTGGCAAATTTTACAATGAATATAATGAAATTTGATCATAATCCCCTCCAATTACCGTCTCTAATCCCCCAGCCACATGTCTATTCTACTGAAAGTTTTTTATACCCCTACTTGTTCCCCTTCTATTTTGATGTTTCCTTTGATGTGTGTGTGTGTGTGTGTGTGTGTGTGTGTGTGTGTGTTGTGCCATTGAATTTAATTATAGTTTCCTACATGAGCATGGTTAGGGTTGACTTAGCAGAACAACATGTACAGCCTACCAGTGGCTCCACTACCACTGCAGAAAATGTGTCCCTCTTCCCCAGCAAATATTAACTGACAATTCCTCCCCAGGGAGTGATGGTGGCATCAGCGTGCCTTCCTCTTTCATCCATGATGGAGGATTGGTGGGCTCAGAATTATGCAGTTCTATGCTGGTGATAGCTGTGGGTATAAAGTCATCAATACGATGGCCAAGTAATATTTGGAAGACAGGTTTACACAGCACTTTTCCCCATCCCTTGGCTCTTACATTCTTTCTGCTCCTTTTGCAATATTCCCTAAGCTTTGGAGTGGGTGATAAAGTTGTCTTATTTATTGTTGAGCATTACACTGTTACATCTTCAGCCCATTCATGAGATTTTTGTATCCCTAGCAGTCACCACCATCTGAAAACTGAAGCTTGTCTGGCCAAGGAGGAAAACAGCATTGATGGATACACCCAAGTACTTAGAGGGTAATTTGATGGGCAGAGCATACCACTTGAACCAAATGAGTGTATTAGCTTCCTTCTTAGGACCTATGGCCTGTTACACCATAGGCTTTTGAAAGCTGTAAGTTTTCAGTGCTTTGCAAGAACTGTCCTTGCCTTGCCCCAGAAGGCCACACATCTAAGCAGAGGGAGCCAGGTATTATGGCTGACATCATTCATCTCAACTTTTGGTAGGGAGACAGGTGACTCATTCTTTTATAAGCTTGGTATGTCATGTGATGAGGTAGCTAACTTCAAGGAAGTCTTTGGATATAGAGTGAGTTCAATGACATTCTGGGCTACATAAAATCCTGGCTCCAAACAAAAATAAACAAACAAATAGACAAAGAAAAGAAAATATAATAATAGCCCTTTTGTAACATTAGGTTCTTTTAGAAATGTTCATTTTCTTTAACCATCTTGATTCAGCATATGAAATCATTGCTACCTTAAAATTGAAAAGAATACATAGATCTGGCAAAAATATAGAGTCATGGCTTGAAAGTTATCTTCTCATTCTAAAGTATTTTTGAAAAAAAAAAGGGAAACTTATAATCTCATAATAGTTCTGGCCTTCATTATTTAAATTCCTGTATGATACCAAGTGGAAAACAGAATATTATCTTACACAATCCTTGAGATACAAGAAGTACAAGAAACTATTTGATTGCAAATTGTTTGCGCATTTCAATTTTACAGAATAACTTAGAATTAAGACCGACCAGAGGAAAGCTGTGGCTACAAGGGAACATGTTGGAATGAAAATGATCCCATCAGCCACTGCTGAGGAGCTCTGAACAACTCCTCCTTGCTTAACATTGACCTGTGTTTTGTTTAACTACTTTCAATTTATTGAACTTTAGCTATTTAAGAAGGAAAGAGATGAGGATCTTTAAAATGTAATTGCTCATTGATGGCAAGGCTACTTCTCTTCCTACTTTTAATATAAAACTCATATAGCCAAAATTTATTCTAGAAATGATTCTGTGCCACCAGTACTTGTGAAGGAATTTGTAAATATTGTGAAAACTCATTCTAAAAACAAAAAAATTATAAAGTTTTATATGTATTTTCATCACTGCATGAGAAATAATTCAAATGTTCCTAATGGCTGTAGATAAATATCATATTGAAGCAAAATATCATAGCATATTCTTGGGATGGTGTTATCACATCCATATTTTCTTTGGAACTTTCTTTGGTGTGTGTGTGTGTGTGTGTGTGTGTGTGTGTGTGTGTGTGTGTGTATTTTGTGTGAGATGCTGTGCACATGGAATGTGTCTATACAGTGTGTGCGTGTGTGTGCAGATGTGTGTGTTCCATGGGCACATAATGGGAGACCAGAGGAGAAGATTGATTGACTGTCCTCCTTTTTCACACTGTGGACCTGAGATAGTCTCTCACTGAATATGGAGTTGCTGTTTCTTTATTCAGACTGGCTGACCAATGATACCCAGCTATTGGGTTCCAGGCTTGCATATACATGTCCAGCTTTTTACATGGGTGCATCTTAGTCCTTCATTCCTGAGGATCTAGAGCTGCTGATCCATCTGTTAACCCCCAGATACTTATTTATTACTAATTTCAGGTATTGAACACCTTGTGTAATTGTCCCTTGGTCATAAGGACTGGCAGAGGAATCGAGAAGGAAGCACATAAGGAAGACAAATCAGGCACAGCAAATGTGTATGTGGGTACAGGGTTGACCCTTGGAGAATAGCTCAAAATCCATATGTCCAATTTCTTTAAGGCAGTCAAGTCCTCACTTTGGTCCTTCATTCCAAAAATCTCTTTTGAACTTTTAATCCTTTAGGTAACTTTTCTTTCCACCAGAAGACCTCCAAAAGTCTGTGTGTGTGTGTGTGTGTATGTTCACACAAGAGATAGAAAGAGAGAGAGAGAACTATTTCCAGCTCATACAATGCAGTGAATAAACCACGAAGCCAAACTAACAGAAACCAGAGAGGGGGTCAAGTTGTGGGGAGGATGGTGCTGTGTCTGAAGTGTCCTGGGTCTAATCCACTTAACTGAATTTAAAGCACTCCTAGAAGACATGCAACGTACAGAGAATGGGAACACCGCTCTTGGTTCTACAATAGGGTTTATCCCATTATTCTCATTGTCAATACAAAATATTGTAAGTCAAAATCCACTTAATACAATGAATCTACCATTTGTCCTAACTGAACAACATACTACACTGTAGATAATCATTCACCTACTCACTAACTCAGTGGTGAGGAGACTACACCACTAACTATGTACTGCTTGCATAGGAAAAGCTCAAAACCAAAAATTCAAAGGACAGTTTCTATTGAGTACATATTGTATTATCATAAAGTTGAAATTTTGTTGCTAGACAATCATCACTTGGGGACTTTGTTCATAAACGAAGCATTTATTATACTTCAGAGTCAAGCACACATGGGCTCAATCCTAAATTAAACCACTTGAGAGGAAGTATTGGTGGTGGTCGAGGACACATTACACCTGTATGTCTGGATTTACACTCCAGATCTCTTTGTTGAGTAACATCTCAACTCCTTTATTTAGAAAATTAAGTAAATTATCTTGGAAAGTAGCTAATAGCCATGTTTGATAAGCTAACATGTCCAAAATATGTGAAATTGGCCTCATGATCTTATATCATAAAAATGTCTTTCAAACCTGTATGCCTAACAATATTTTGCTATGCCAGTAAAAAATTGTTGTATACATCTTTAAGAAATAATTCATTGGGAGCTGGAGAGATGACTTAGTGGTTAAGCACTTGCCTGTCGAGCCTAAGGACCCTGGTTCGAGGCTCAATTCCCCAGGACCCACGTTAGCCAGATGCACAAGGGGCACACGCGTCTGGAGGGCCTTTGCAGTGGCTAGAGGCCCTGGCGTGCCCATTCTCTATCTATTGGCCTCTTTCTCTCTCTGTCTGTCATTCTCAAATAAATAAATAAATAAATAAATAAATAAATAAATAAATAAATAAATAATAAAGAAAATTGAAATAAAGAATGTCCATAGCCAGGTGTGGTGTTGCACGCCTTTAATCCCAACACCCGGGAGGCAGAGGTAGGAGGATTGCCATGAGTTTAAGGCCACCCTGAGACTCCATAGTTGAATGCCAGTTCAGCCTGGGCTAGAGTGAAATCCTACCTCAAAAAACCAAAAAAAAAAAAAGAAAAAGAAAAACAGAATTCATTGGTATTTCTTGCTATCCAACACATGAAGACATGAAACATGATGTTTTTTCCTTGGACAACTTGTACAGATGTCATCTAATATTAGGTGGGGCTGTGGCTATCTATGGACCTCTGAAGTCTTAACAGGGCTTGAGTTTCAAGATAACTAAACATGGGAATGATAGATGATTCAAATTAGTTTTTGTATTTCTTTTGTTCATTTTTTTATTTATTTGGGAGTGACAGACAGACACACAGAGAGAGGTAGAAAGAAAGAGAATGGGCACACCAGGGCCTCTAGCCACTGCAAATAAATTCCAGGTGCATGCACCACCTTGTGCATCTACCTTATGTGGGTCCTGGGGATTTGAGCCTCAAACGGGGATCCTTAGGCTTCACAGGCAAGCACTTAACCACTAAGCCATCTCTTCAGCCCAATTCCAATTAATGAGGCTAGTTTGATGTTTTTGAATGGAATGCTTCATATCCATTCTCCATAGGATATGAAAATAGAGGAAACTAGTGAGGGAACATCTTGAGGTTGAATGCTCTTCTAACAGGACTGATGGAAGCTACTGTATTATATAGTCTATCTCCTGAATATCTTGTGCTTACTTCATGGTCAGACATTGTATGAAGTCCTGCCAACATACAAACAGAGATAACTAGACTGCTTCACTCAATACTAAGAACAGTAAACTTTTCAGAAATCTTCCATGTAATTATATTTGCTGACACTACCATAAATTCCATAATCCCTGTTTATTCTCATTGGACATTGTAATAGCCTTTATGAAGGAGACAATTCTTCTTTTATCTTTTTGCCCAGGTGAAGGAGAAAAATAATGAAAGTGGATTGATCACTTGGACAAGATCCAGAGAAGACAAATTTTCATCTTACAGCTATTGACTTTATTGGTCCCAAAATTAAATAATTATATAGCAACAGTAAAGTGTAAATGTATTTAAGTATTTCAATGGATTAGTGAAAGTCCCTTTCTAAATTTTAAATATATTATGACCTTTCAAATAACAAAAATAGAAATGATATATCTTGAATATCTTAGTTTGTGTATTTTGTTACATGTAATTTTATATCTACAAGTTTTGAGAAATAGTTCAAACTTACCATGGATGTTCATTAAAATGTGATAGCTTTATATCGTTTAAAATCATTTTACATGTTTACTTATGTTTCTGACCTATGTATATATGTATTTACAAATAAACTGTTATGTTTTGACTTATGCATGACAGTGACCAATTCATGATCATTAACATATCCATTACCTTAAATGTTCTTCACCACAAAATATTATAAAAAATTAAGGTAGTGGATATTACTATTCCATGGCCATTGGGGCTGATTCTTCATCCTGGCTACTGTGAAAAGTATTGTAAATAAATAAAAGTAAAATGATTCAATATTAGCAAGCACAAAAAACTCTAGATCTAATAAGAATTTAATATACAGGATATAAAGAACTTAACCCAGTAACAAAAGTAATTGAATTAGAAGTGGAATAATAATCTCTGTAAACAATATTCAGAAGAACACATTGTCACCAGATACATGAAAAAAAAAAGAACTTCTTAATATCGTTAATCATTAAAGAAGGGCAAGTTAAAAGTATAGTGAGATACTACCTCAACCAAGTAAGAATAATGGGTCTTAAGAAAAAAAAAAAAGGAATAATAAGTACTGGCTTGCTGAGGTCCAGCCTCAGCAGGTTGTAAAACTCGAAGGGGATTTGTGGAGTCAGTGTTGTGAGGAAATGATGTGGGCCAGTACTTCAGGTGAAGCATGCTGGATGCAGAGCAAAACTCTGCTTCTTTGTTTTGTACATTTTTTAAATTTTTAAATTTTTTTTATTTTTTTTTTTTTTTGGTTTTTTGAGGTAGGGTCTCACTCTAGCTCAGGCTGACCTGTAATTCACTATGGAGTCTCAGGGTGGCCTCGAACTCATGGCAATCCTCCTACTTCTGCCTCCTGAGTGCTGGGATTAAAGACATACACCACCACACCTGGCTTACATTATATATTTTGGAAGCAAGGTATAGTAACCTATTCATGTGGCTTCTATTCTCTAAGAAATCTTGCACAATATTCCTCTTTTTCCTTGGTTTCCCCTCTCATGAACCTCTTGCTCCATTGACATTCTGATAACAGTTTAAACAAGAAAGTCAAGGTTTGTGAGCTGGTTAATACCTTACTCAGGCTGGTAGAAACTAGCTAAGAGCCCTGGCAGTGCTCTTGCGGCTATAAAATGGTAAACATTTTTTACCTCAGAAAGGGCTGTGTTAGCCACTATCTACATAATATTATCTTGCAGCCTGATTAGCAGTATGTTTCTCTATTTCTAATCCAGTACTGACTTAATTGTCTCTCTATGACCTTTTTTGTTGCTCCATTTTACAATTTGGTCCTGACATTGCAATTATCTCCTTAAAAGGAATATTTTGATATTTAACTCTTTTTTCATCTTTCCAGACATCCTTACTCCATTAATGTATGACCCTGTTGTATATGGTAAAGTTTGATCTTTCCAACCAGTGTTTTGCTTTGATGTCTTTCCTTTAGGAGCCCACCAAACTCTATTGTTGATTCTGAACATTACATATTCTGTTTTACTTCCTTGTGTGGACCCAAACCGATTATTTGAAAGATGTTTATTTTTGCTTCCTATCATTTCAGGCTCCTTTTCTAGTAAGTTTATTTGTGACCAATGTTGACTACTTGTTCCCCCTCAAATTCCAACTTTATGGTAATTTTTAATATATTATGTATCGACACAGAAAATTCTCATTTTAAGTTAATGTATCAATGGCATAATTGAAAGAACATTGCCAAAACTTTAACTGAAGCTAATGTGTAATTAAAAGTATAATCTCTCAGTAGCTCTCTCAGAAAGCAAAAGTATGGAGAGCCACTGAACAAGAACCCTCAGGAGAGGCAACTTTCTCTTAAAACCAAGGCCTGTGTTCTTGAATATTAATTAAATCATGACTGTTTCATTTAAAAAGTACAGACATATTACTTGCCCTAGGGCACATCTTACTATCATGAGGAATATTTTGCTTAAGGTTATAAAAGCAATTTAATTTGAGTCTCCTGAAAACCAAAGCCTCAGCACAGCTAGTCATCTGCAACATGCACATCTATTACTGTTTAGCAAGCTATTTGATACTGTCATTAATAATTGTGATATTTGTATTGTACTACAAAGGGGATGTGAGTGAATCATTCCCCATGGCCAAAAAAAAAAAAAAAATGTGGGTGTGCTAAGTCACTTTTATGCAGAAGACCTTTGTTTAAATCAGTAACTTAGAAAGTGGCCAACAACAAAAAGGAGAAAGCATGGTAAACTCTTCTAGATAGAGACTATTTGACAATTGCATCTAATTATAAAATTTTCTTTTGAGATTAAAAAAAGTGCATTAAGACCTCCTAAGGCATTTGAGATCAGTTTCACAGCCCATCTATGTTTTAACCAATCTTGACATGTAGACTAATAATGTTAATCGGAATTCATTTCTTCTAATTAAACACTGATGTAGATCTAAAATTTAAGACAAAAAAGAAGAGCTCTATTTCTTTGCCAAACTGATAATTTCTCTTTGCTGCACACTACAAGGTCCTTGACAGTACCCGGGAGCCTAACACAGATGCACATTAATTACCCATTCTCTAATTATCATGGTTCCAATATAACTGCTCAACCATTCATTACACATTCTTCCCAACTTCACAATGCCCGAGAGACATATGGCTGAAGCACACCACTTGGAAACATTAATTGAACCCTATTAACTCATAAAATTTACAAAAAGTATAGCCATTAATAAAAAAAAATCCTCTTTCATTCAGCCCACTAAACTCATAATGTACCAACGATCATTTTACTTTGCTGTATATTGGAAATTGCTCAATGCTGCTGTCTACAGTTTGTTAATTATCAGGAATATATCATCAGGATTAAACTAGAGTCTTGGTGGTCAAATCAGGCCACCTAATTTTCATTCTGGAAGATATACAGAGTGGACACTAGCTTTGTAAGCATATATTAACAGGAAGGACAGGCAGAAAGCTCATCTTTTAAAAACTAATCGAGAAATATACAAAAACTAGGAAATATTAATATATTGATATTTTCTTTAAAAAATCAAATTTTGAGTGTTTTATTGGAATTGCTTCTATTTTACATTGTGAGCAGTGTATTTTTTTGTATTCAGTGATAGTTTGAGAAATTTATGATTTCTTGACATAATTCAAAGCCCATAGTCTTGATTCATGATGAAGTTAACTTCTGGAAATGCTTACTTAAATCTGAAAGTTGATCCAGATTATCCATTTGTCATCCTACCTACATGATATCTCAGTCCAGTTTCCATATAGTTGTCAATATGGGCCTCTATGGAGCCACTTCTTCCTTATTTCTGAAAGAAATCTCAAATTCTGTTATGCTTTGAATGTTTTTCTTAACTTTTTCAGTTTCTGTTTCTGCAGGGACACCATATAGCCACTGGTTTCCCCAACATGAGTAATACACATTGTAATAGTCCCTGCAAATAGGAAGATATATCAGATGCAATAAAAAACAAATAGAACACCTGAATGATTAGTGGAGAAATTAAAGACAGTAAGAGATGAAATGAACAGGATACTAATTAGTAGGAGGAAAAGTCATAATGAAATCAGAACAGAAATTGTGAAGAGTGACGTCATGGACTCCACTATGCATTATAATTATTTAAATAACTTGTTATTCAGTATACACTGCCTTGTTTGGCTATTTATTTATATTCTTTTTATTGAATTTTGTTATTAAAGACTTATTAAAATATTTGTTAACATGAAATTGGACTTGAAAATGTAAGAATGTGTGTACTTGGCTATCTTTTTTTTTTAATAATTTTAAATTTTATTTATTTATTTATTTGAGAGCGACAGACACAGAGAGAAAGACAGATAGAGGGAGAGAGAGAATGGGCGCGCCAGGGCTTCCAGCCTCTGCAAACGAACACTCCAGACATGTGTGCCCCGTCGCGCATCTGGCTAATGTGGGACCTGGGGAACCGAGCCTTGAACTGGGGTCCTTAGGCTTCACAGGCAAGCGCTTAACCACTAAGCCATCTCTCCAGCCCGCATGGCTATCTTTGACAGTGTACAAATATTTGAGTAGTAAAATAGATTCATTTTAGATTTGTTTTTTCTCATTTATATCAGCGCATGTGTTTACTGAGAGTATATTTGTGCATGTTTAAATACAGATTGAATTGGTAGAAGTGTTTTCATTGCTTCCCCAAACATTGCACCCTGAAGTTTGTCACAAATTCTTGTGTTAATTTAACATATTGTGGCTTTGTTTAATTTCTTTAAGAGGTCATGTATTCATGAATGTCACCAGTAACGGGTGAGAATTTATGGTGTGATCTATGATTACCTGCATTATGTTGGTAGCATTTATTTATATTTAAAAGGGGGTCTAAGTATGTAACCTTGGCTTACTTTGGGCTTGTATTCTTCCTTAGTCAGTATTCCCCTGCTTGGGATTAAAGGCATAAGCCACCACACCTGGACTGTATTTGCTGTGTTAATTGGTGAGTAAAGACTCTTCATTTATCTCATGTGGAGTTCCATTATGAAATATGTTGCTGAACATCTTTTCATACACTTACCTTGATGCTGTATTTCTTCATTATTCAGCTGTGTGTTAATGACTTTGGACAATATTTTTGTATTATGTTCCATGTAGTCTTCTTGTTGAGTTTGAGAACTTTTAGTACATATTGACAGCAGCAATATGTCACATGTGCCTTTTCTGGGACAGTGACTTGTCTTCTTATTCTCTTGAATTTGCCTTCCTAGGAGCAAAGATTTTAATTTTAATGACATCTAGAGTATCCTCTAATAATTTCATAGATTGTGCCTTTACTCCTGAGGCAGAGAAATGTCATAGCCATGCCCAAGGAAAATGGGCTACTTCCAGTGATATTGTCTAGAAGCTTTATGCCTTCACAATTTACATTTAGGTCTAGCATGTATTTGGTGCTAACTTTTATAAAAGGGTTTAAGGCTTTTGTCTACATACAGTTATGCTTGCATGAAGATAGACATCTTCACAGTAATGACTATGTGTGGTCCATTTTATTGTCGTCGATCCACTGTTAATATTTAAATGACTGCATGTATCTGAGTGTATTTCTAGACTATTTAACCTTTGCCATTTCTTAATTTTCTTTTTCTTTCAATAATACCATAATGTCTTGATGGATGTATCTTCAAATATGTCTTGAATTGGAGAAGTCCGTTCCTAAGCTCTAATTCTGCTTCAATATTGATTCAGCTATCCTGAGAATTGTTTCTTTTTGTATACACTTTAGAATCAGCTTCTTAATATGTTACCAAAAGCTTGTTGGAATTTGAATGAGGTTATGTCGCATTTAAAGATCAATTTGGCACAGATATGTATCTTGAAAATATTGAGCCTTATTACCCATAGATACAGAATTAATTTCTCCATTGATTTTATTTTTTATAGTTTTTAGCTAAGCTTAGTAGAATTATTCATATAAGTAGTGCATATATTTATTTTGATTTATACTTATGTATTCCATTTTACCTCTTACTAAACTTCATAGTCAGTATATCAATCTTTTTAGTTTGTTTTTTTTTTAATTTAAGGAATATCATTAGGTGTCCAGTTACTTGGTTGTAACTTTCCAGAGATGTATTATAAGAGCTTCCAAAAATGATATATCCCTGATTGTGAATTTGAAGAGCAACTTCAAATCACTTCGTATAGTTGCTGCTGTGTTGTATATGTACATTGATGTATGTACAGAAAATGATAGTCAGGGAATCAATTTTAAATAAGCAAAAAATGTGAGTACCTAAATCTATTTATAAAGGAATCAGCTCTGTATCTGCCTCTTTCTCTCACTCTCTGAGATAAAGTTAATTTTTTTTTTTTTAAAGAAGGAGGACTGGAGAGATGGCTTAGAGGTTAGGGCATTTGCCTATGAATTCAAAGGACCCATGTTCAATTCCCCAGGACCCGTGTTAGCCAGATACACAAGGTGGCACATGCATTTGGAGTTCATTTGCAGAGGCTAAATGCTCTGGCATACCCATTCTCTCTTTCTCTCTCTCTTCTCTGAAATAAACTTAATAATTTTGTTTAAAAAAAAAGGAATCACTGATAGGAAAATGGGCTTACATTTAAAAAATACTTATATAATATATAGTCTGAATATTTTAATGATCTCGGCTCTTCATAAGTGCCTAACTATCTGTAGTAACATAACAAATGGTCTGGCAAGGATTTTATAAAGAACAAAAGTTCAGAAGGAAAGTATAGAAATTAAGAAATATAGATGGGCTAGAGAGATGGCTTGCTAGTCAAGCTGCTTGCCTGTGAAGCATAAGGACCTAGCTTCAATTCCTCAGTAACTATGTAAAACAGATGCACAAGGTGGCAGATGCATCTGGAGATTGTTTGCAGTGGCTAGAGGCTCAGGTGTCACAATTATCTCTCTCTCTCTCTCAAGTAAATAAATAAAACATCTTTTAAAAGGATAGAGTTTAAGAAAGTACAAAATAAATAAGCAAGTGAAGCTATTGAGATCAAAGTTACTCTAATTTATGAGTCTTGCTTTGCTAATGAAATAACTACATGTTGGCAACTAATTAATTTAAAAATAAGTATGCATAATATAATAAATTGTAATGTAAGGATTTCTGTACTGATGACTTTTGGTTTGGTTTTGTTTTAAACTTTTATATATCTTCAAGGTCAGATATAAATGTTAGTACTGTGTAGTTTAAAAGCCTGAAGGCCTGTAATCACTTCAATGCAGAATTATTTTCTCTTTAGTGAAGCTCAAGGCTGAAAGATAGTTTAAAGGTTAAGGTGCTTGCCTGTAAAGCTAATGACCAGGGTTTGATCCCCCAGTATGCAAATAAAGCCAGATGCACAAAGTGGCGTATGCATCTAGAGTTCATGTCCATTCTTTCTGTCTGTCTCTTTTCTCTCTTTCTCTGTCCTTGTAAAGCAATAGATAAAAAACTTTTAAAGAAAGCTACAGTAATTCAGAAAGAAAAATAAAATATAGAGAACTTGCAAAAGAAAGAGAATGAATGATAACTAGGTTCAAATATTTTATCAGTATAGTAAAACTTATTCATTCTTAAGAGTACCAGAGTATGTGTGTGTATGTATATACATATATACATACATATATGTGTATTACATAATAATTACTGGAAATACTATAGAAGCTTCCATTAGAGGTTTATTTGCACACTTATTATTCATTTCTTACATGCAACATATGATGTACTTCCTCTCATTGAAGTAATTTTATTTTATATTCTACATAAAGAACACAGTAATCAAATATCAGTGGGGATTTTTGCTACCCATATTATCAGTTAGGTTTTAGGAGATTAATAAAGGAGTGCATCATGTTCTTGATACAATGGAGAGTTCAAGATGACCAATTTCCTCCCATTCACATAGATCCCTTTCTACCTTCCCCCAGGCCAATATACCTCCAGTAGTCTTTAATTATCATTTTGAGGTAGGGTCTCACTCTGGCCAAGGCTGACCTGAAATTAACTATGTAGTCTCAGGGTGGCCTCAAGCCCACAGAGATCCTCCTACCTCTGCCTCCCGAGTGCTGGGATTACAGGTGTGTGCCATGGGCTGGAGAGATGGCTTAATGGTTAAACGCTTGCCTGTGAAGCCTAAGGACCCTGGTTCAAGGCTTGATTCCCCAGGACCCATGTTAGCCAGATGCACAAGGGAGCACACGCGTCTGGAATTCATTTTCAGTGGCTGGAGGCCCTGGAGTGCCCTTTCTCTCTCTCTCTCTCTCTGCCTCTTTCTCTCTCTGTGTGTCATTCTCAAATAAATAAATAAAAATAAACAAAAAAAATTAAAATTAAAAAATAGGTGTGTGCCACCATGCCCAGCAAGGCATTTTATTTTGTACTTTTTCCCCATTTTTTGAAAAATATTTATAATTTAATCACATTTGTGAAGATGCTCATTTGCATATAATTAGTGTTATCATAAAATGATTTCTCTTTCTGAAATTATGCGCTAGCACATTACAGAGCAATCAAATTGCCAGCCTCTTTTCCAACGATCAATTCAACACTCAGAAGTGAAGATGAGTGAGGTTCTCCACCATTAAAAGTGCATACAAATTCTTCGAGCTATTAAAGCAGCACCAATAGGTGTTTTCTATAATGTTTATGAAGATCAGGAGGGAATGGCATTTAGTCACCAGATAGAATTTTCTAGAAAGTTAATTTTTCTGTAGGTAGAATATGTGTCTGATGACCTAAAGGTGTTAGAAATATAGTCAGTTACTGTTTCTAGGCATTTTATTTATGAATAAACTTAGTCTACTATGTTTCTAATCCAAACACAAATGCTACGTGGGTTCTAACTGAAATTCAATAGATCCAAAAATCAATGGATTGCAAACACACAGTAAATTACTGACTTGTGAAATGAAAAGTTAATATGGGGGAAGCTCTACAAGGTCCCTGGTCTTTTAAATTTTGATAAACTATTCTGTTGTCGAAAGTGTATCTCATTATTTTTACTGGAAGTTAAATATAAATCAACCAAATGTTTTCATGTATATATGTTAATAAATGTTAAGATAAGATTTAAAAAGATAAGAATGCTGGTATCAAAAAATATCAAACAGACCAAGATGACAAAACAAAATGGTAGAAATTATTTTGTTGCAGAAATCACGGTACAGGAATCTATTTTCTACTTCAGGATACAAATGGGGAAGACAAATGCAGTACTTCTGTTGATTTTAAGGAAGTGTTCCTTATATATTCAAGTGTTACCTGGGAGTCTTGTTAATGGCACTTAGTCTATTTCTGACCTGCTTTCCAGTGAGTACCTGTTACTGGTTTCCTTACCTAATGTCACTTAGAGACACAATGTTCTCATAGTAGATTTGTTTCATATCAAGAAGTGTTTCCCAGTATCATTTTGTAACTTAGTAGCTTCTTTTCCAGATATATTTTTAAAATGTCCAGGTAGCATTCCTATTCCATCTCTGGCTAGCACAGCCTCAAGTACCTATACACCTATTCATGGAGTCAGATCTTAAGGCTCAGTGAACATGAATGTTTGACAATAAGGTTCTCATGTTGGTATCTGTTAAAAACTTCAGGAGCGGGCTGGAGAGATGGTTCAGCAGCTAAGGCACTTGCCTCCAAAGCCAGCAAACCCAGGTTTGATTCCCCACTATCCATATTAAGCCAGATGCACAAGGTGGCACATGTGCGTGGATTTCGTTTACAGTGGCTGGAGGGCCTCTTTGTCTATTCTCATTCTCTCTCTCTCTCTTTCTATCACATAATAAATAAATATAATTTAAAAAGTAACTTTAGAGGCATTGTTCAAATTTCTTGACATATGACATATTCCCAAAAGAGTGCTTTCAAGTGTACCCTTGGGGTGTTCCTAGGTGTTCTACTCCACATAATTTTAGTAGTGTTTAGAATATTAGGATCAAGACTTTTTTTAAAACAACCTCAGAACATAAAGATTAGTTTTTTAAAAATATTTTTTTAAATTTTATGTATTTATTTGAGAGACAGATGCAGAAATAGGCAGGGGGAGAGAGAGAGAGAAAGAAAGAGAGAGAGGGCATGCCAGGGCCTCCAGCCACTTCAAACAAACTCCAGATGTGTGCGCCCCCATGTGCATCTGGTTTACATGGGTCTTGGGGAGTTGAATCTGGGTCCTTTGGTTTTGCAGGCAAGTGCCTTGACCACTAAGCCATCTCTCCAGCCCTATAGATTAGTTTTGATGTATTATTTAATGCTTTTCCCAGAAGGAAACCTCTAAAGATGGTGAGAAACAAAGCCTGGGGAGTATCAAGTAAGAAATACATGTAATATAAATCTGTAAGCATTCTTAGCATGACTTAAGCTGGTCTTTTGCTAAAGTTGTAAACCTCAACCAAATACTCATTTAATTGAAAATTATTTTTATGCTTTAATATTCCAATCATTTAAGAAGAAACAGAAAGTTTATTGAAAGAAGGAATGATATGTTACTTATTGTTTGTCTTTCTATATGATAGATGACTTCTGTATACAATTAAATTTGGGTTTTTTGTTGTTGTTGTGGCTTGGATATCAAATGATGGCTTTATGGTCTATGGAATGACACACATGTCTAAGTAGGATAGCATTAGTCCTAACAGATAGACTCTTCAGTTCTTGTCTTCTTAAGTCTGACATTGAATTTAAGCAGCTTGGTAACTGCCTCCATCATCTTTTACACTGAGCTTTTATCTGGCTGGTGTCACTTTTAAACCAGATGGCTATTACTCTCACTCTAAGCCCACAAGTGTCAACTGTAATTAAGAACTTCATTTGGAAAACGTTTCCAAGTTAATTCATGGCAAGTGATACTGCTCACTATGTAAATGTCAACGCGAAAGTAAAATTAAGGTTCTTCATATTATTTTAAATGGCTAATACATTAATAATTCTAGTATTATATACTTTTAAAGGGAAGCTTTATTACTAAGCTGCAATATTCATTGAGTAATTTGTGTTCAACATAATCTTTAGAACATTTTACCATTTGGCACACTAAATTTTTGGCATCATTATGGAAGTGTGCTATTAGAATTCTCACTTGGAAAATTTAGAAATGGAGTCTAGAGAAGATAAGAATGAGCTTACTTGATGCTAGGATCTGAACGCAGATGCCCTCCCGAAATTCTATTGTTGGAAACAACACTGGATGTGTTACTTGGACTTAAGGGAAGTGACTTGACCAGGATAGTAGATCCTACATGAATAGGAGTGAAGACCTTACCAAAGGGTTTGGAAGAGCTGACTTTCCCATCTTACCATCAATAACACAGATGATGCCATATTAATGAAGGAGGAAATGAACCCTCACCATGATTTCAATCTGTTCCCTTCTGCATACTTCTGGGCTTCCAGACTGTGAGGAATAATTGTCTTCTGTTTACAAGCCACCTGTAATATGCTACTTTATTATAGCAGCTTAAATGAATGAATGCTCCTAAAAAAAAAAGGGTTAGGAATTAATTAACACCATCAGTGTGATGAAAACTTTCCATCTTCCACAATCCATGACATTCACCATCATCTCCCATAAACCTCAGATTTGTAGCCAAAGACTTAGGGTGCTGCAATGAAATCTCAGTGGGTTACTTTTCTTTGTTTTCTTATTTGCATAAAATATTCCAACAGACATTCCAAAACTGATTGTGCTTTATGTTTCTTTGCTTGATTGTTTATTTTAAAAACATCAAATACAGGTCATTGTTTCTGGGTTCCACCAGAATTTTCTATAGTTGTAAAGTATACAATTTAAGCAAATGATGGATGGAGTCAGTGGTAACATATTCTTCAGTCTTTGATAGTTATAATTAAAGGCGCATACAAGGCTTTTCAAAAAGGAAGTATCAGTGCCAGTGATGTTCATCTGAAGCTCAATTACTGCTAATTTAAGAGATAGAGAGAATTCATAAGTCTTATCCTACAGCCTAATACAGCAGTAGTCCTCTATAATTGATAAAAATATACTTTTAGAGAACTGTAAGCTTGGATTGCCAAATATTTTTTTCAAAGGCAAAGGTTTTCAAATACATTATTTCTTGTGTAGGGTAAAATTGTTCTGTGGGAAAATAAAAATATCTAGGCATGGTGGCACCTGCCTTTAATCCCAGCATTCAAAGGACAAAGGTAGGAGAAACACTTTGAGTTGAGTTCAATTCCTATGTGTCACCAAAGATAGGAGTAATCTTCTGCACAGGACAGTACATACCTGTTAATTTCCTTCCTTACTTATAGAAGTCAAATCAAAATTACCATCTCTTCATATAAACACTCAATAAAGAAAAACAAGATATAAGAATGTTCTAGTTGAGATATGCAATATATTCATGTGAATTTCATTATTTTTAATATAATATCTATTAAAATCAAACAGGTGTTTTCATTTTCTGAATGAACTGTTGTGTTTAAAAGAACAGTCATTAAAGTCACATCTAAACTGCAGTATTGAATTGGAGCTGAGCAATAGGAATTATGAAAAATTTTATATTGAAAACTTATTTAATAAAACAAAAGATTATTGCAGAGTAAGTTTTGTAATTCCAATGCCTTTCTCCCACTAATATTACACACAAATATAATTTTAGAGTTTCATTGTATAGCAATAAAATTCATATGTATTCTTTTGTAAAGTGAGTTCTAAGCAAAAATAAGTAATTGTTTTTGTGTTAGTTTTAAGCTTTTCATTTTTAATTTACTCTAGATATTTCACTAAGTTAAAAAAAATTCAGAGATGATTACATTTTGAAAACAGCTATATTTGAACCCACCATGCATTTGATCAAGGGGTAAGTTAATAATGAAATGAAATTGAAGTAAGATAATTTCACTCTCTAGCATGTATTAAATGCTCTCAAAAGTCATTTTACCAATTATAAGATGATTTCTTCCTTAATAAGGAAAAATGCAAAGTGGTTTTCTGTCCATGAGTCTCATAGCACAATAGGCTGTGATTAGTTTCTTCTTTGAAAACTGTTACATTTTGAGAAATCCCATCACTACTATTGTGATTTCTTAAATTGAAAGTCTGAACTATTGCTAATTTTGAGAAAGGAAAGAACAGAAGGAAGTGCCTGAATTGTACAAAGAATATTTCATTTAAGGCAAAGTCTTTAACTGAAAAGCAAGAAATACTGTGTTTCTCCACTCCTCTTTCACATTGATTATTTCATAAGCTACCTATTCCCTGTTTTTCCCTAATTTAGTGAAATTCTGCTGTCATTCATTTGGTGTAAGGACTGGTCCTCTGTTATCTTTGCCACTGCTTATTTGACAGAGAGGGTTTGCAATTCTCTGCCTATCAGTTATAAAACATTAAATACTTTCAATGATATCTCTTAGGCCTAAACCTTGTGAAGATCTATTTTAAATGGCTTTGGATTAACTTATTACAATTTTTATTGGCCTTGAATGTATGTTTTGAAATAATGAAGACTTTTGCATGATATACTAAAACATAGTAAATGCATCTTCCACCTCACAGAGTGACCTATTGTCTAGGAACCCTCCAGACTTTTAGTCCCGGATTGGGTCTTCTGTTGTATCCCGCCTCATGCACTAAGCAACTATGAGATTCTAGCCAATCCAGTGTGCAGTCAACCTGTACTAGACTGTCAAGCCTGTAATATGTAAGAGAATATAATAAAACTTCTTTATAATACACATCCATCCATTCTATCCCTTCTGTTCCTTTAGAGAATCCTGACTAATAACAGGAACTTATTATAAAATAAATACAAGCCTGGCATGACGGTTCACGCCTTTAATCTCAGCACTTGGGAGGCAGAGGAAGGAGGATCGCCTTGAGTTCAAGACCACCCTGAGACTACATAGTGAATTCAGGTCACCCTGGGCTAGAGTGAAGCCCTACCTTGAAAAGCCAAAAAAAAAGACAAATAAATACACAATCAAGCAAACACAAATGAGGTGATAGAGCATAGGCAGAGCACTGAAGGACAGACCCAGCAGCACAACCGCAGCATGGTCCTGCACTTGCACGTGTACATGCACTGGAGCAGGTCTCTACCTGAATAACTGGGCTTCAGGTAGAAACTAGCTTCTCAAAGAGAAATGACCTACTGGAATCCAAAGTTAAACATAGGCATATGCAGTTTCATTAAAGCATTAGTTGTCTCTGCCACCAAGACTGCTATTGAATATTAAATTGCATCCCAAGTTTTAGTCAAAAAAAACAAGGAAATTGATACTAGAGACCTATTCAACTGAATTCCTATTAGTAATAAATTTTAATGTATTAAATGTGCATATACATTTACTATTATATATGTAAGTAGAAGTACAGACTAATGGGGGTTAAAGGGCCTAAGTGAGGTCAGGGTAAGAGATTGAGTAAAGGAAATTGGAGGGAGGGCTAATCAAAAGCTAAGAGCATATAAATAAATCATCGAAACCTACTTTTTTGGATAATGGAACATTCAGGAGCCATAGATTGTTACTAGAAAATTTTCAGTGCCAGTGATAGGATACCTTTCAGTGAACTGTTGACCAGAGAGGTCCCTGATGCTCCCAAAATATTACAGGCCATTGCTATAGCCCTTTGTTTCCCACCCGGAATAGATGGTAAGACCCTATTGTAGAAGACTCCACATACTTGGGCTGCAATGTCACTGAAAAATCCTCCTGTAACTGAACTGAAAACCTCCTCCATGTAGGCCACCTGATAGAAAGCTGGAAAAAGCCACACTGAAGTTCAATGCAAGAGAGACAATTCACCAGTGAACTGCATGCCTTATATTTGGCCATCCAGGCCAACTGAGCCAAAGGGCGCAACAGTGGCACATCTGTCATGGGGGAAACTTACTGCCCTCTAATTTGAGTGGAGGCCTAGTCCATGGAAGGAAATGCATCCCTGATACTGAAAACCTACAACAGGGGTAGCCATGAGCCCTTGAGGTGTAACATCTGCTGGTATCTGGCTAAATGTATCTACTATGCTTACCAAAGTGCCCAGTAAGCACTTCTCTTAAACTTCATACCCATATATTAATGCTACTCTCACTTTTGGTTAGAGAAGCTCCTCTTTTCAGATAGCAGTGGTCTTGGGATGACCTGTAAGGCACCATGGTATAGCTGTGCTCAGCACTAAAATAACTCTATCATAGCTTCCAAAGCTCAGGGTCCATTGTGGAAGAGGTGGTGGAAAGAATGTAAGAGCCAAAGGAAGGGTAGGACTCCTTACAATGTGCTCCCCAGACACAACATGGCCTGGATATCCATGACCTCACAGTGCCTGACACTATCTACAAAAGGTCATCGTAATAGGAGGAAAAGATAATGACATCAAAATAAAAGGGAGACTGATTCAGAGGGGGAACACATATGATGGAAGGTGTAGTTTCAAAGAGGAAAATTGGGGGAGGGAGGGAACTGCCATGGAAAATTGTTTACAGACATGGAAGTTGTCAATAAAATAAAAAAATAAATAAAAATAAAATTAAATAAAAGAAGGAAAACAAAAGGGAAGGATCAAAACCAGATGACAAAGATTTGGATTTTTATTTTCTTTTGTCCGAGCCATTAGTTTATTTTGAAATTGAATGTTTAAAATTAAATTTTTCCAAGTAAATTACAATAAAAATACTAAGCTTTTATTATTATTATTATTATTATTATTATTATTATTATTATTAGTTATGCACACAGTGTTTATACAACCAGGTTAGTCCCACCATTAGCCTCCTCCCTGTCCTCCCCCCTCTGCAGGGACCCTCATCATTGGGGAATGTGGGTCATGCATTGTGAGGTAGCCATCAGTTATGGGGAAGAGACAATATCTCTATGCATAATGTCCCAATATGTGGCTCTAACAATCTTTCTGCCCCCTCTTCCACAAATTTCTATGAGCCATGACGAGTTACTTTTAGGTCTACTTCAGTGATGAGTTCCTAGGAGCCTCTGTGTCCCTGGGTATCTGGTTTGGTAGGAGTTGAGTGTTCTCTGTGTCTATCTCCTTCACTTTTGTGCTGGTACAAGGTTCACAAAGAAAGCAGCACTGTTGTCCATTTCCTCAATTACTCCTGGTTTCAGTCAGGGCCCTGGTGAGGTGTGATGGGCTAATTCTCTCCTTAGGATCTGTGTCCATCTGGAAAAGACAAGCAAATTCTCCAGTGGAGAGTGAAGTCAGCATCAGATAATTGGATAATCATTGTTATTTTAGAGAGAATTTAATAGGTGTAGGCCATCTTTTAGCCCACAGTTGGTAGGAGCTTGATAATGGAGAGCAGGCTCATTTTTGGATATGGTTGTGAATTGTTTCCCAGCTCGATCTATTGGTTCTTTTCCACTGAGCAGATCAGTTAGCCAAATCAAGAGCAGATGGTTACCCACTATGTTTGTGTGCCACTATTGTACTTGTGTGAGAGTAACATTAGGTTGTCTGCTGCTGAATAGTTTAGACCATGAGTTTCTTGGACAGGTTTTGGTCATTTTCCCCCAGTCACTCATGTAGCACCTTGTGGCACTAGATGAGCTGTCTGGGGACTGACGCTCTTCCAGATTACAGCCAAGTTACACCATGTTCTGTACCAACAGCATATTGTGTCTTTGGCAGTAGGGTCTTACCCTAACCTTTGGTGGGTCACCAAGTACTCTGACAGAAATCTGTCTTCTTTTGGGAAACCTTGTAGGTCTCTCTGATCAACAGCTCATTGTGGACGTTAGCCACCTACTGGTACTGGGAGTTACAGGTCAGTGCCAAGGAAAATAAGGAAGATAAAGATAAGTAATATAAAAGAGATGGAAGATAGAGAAGAGGGAGAGCTAGAGAGAGAAACAGGAGAAGATTAAGGTTAGTCTTCATCATACCTTCTCCAAGGCCCTATGATTCAGGTGTTCTCCCTAAGGACCTGATGAAGGTTCAACCGTTTAGTCTGTCTTTTAGGATGTAGAATTTAAGAACATTTAAAATGACAGTAAGTGTGTGCTAGGGAAATGGCACAGTGGTTGAAATGATTATTACAAGTGTGAAGACCTGAGTTACAGATCCCTTAATCCAGCCAAGCTGGCCATGGTAGCACAAGCCTCTCTGTACACCTAGGATCTCAGTGTTACAACACAGAGATAGACAGTTTGAAGAAAAGTTTGTGGGTCAGGTCGCCCAGTGGATTCATCAGTGAACCAAGAGTCATTAGTAGCCATTTGTTTCAAAATTAATGGCATAAGAAGCCCAAACCTAAGAAATTAGATAATATCAAGAAGTATAAATAATTCACATGCAAACAAGTTATGTTGAAACAGAAACAATATCAAATATAAAGAGATAAATTTTAATAAAGTCAAAGAAAAAAATCCTAACAAAAGAAGATGAAGGATAAAAAATTTAAAATTCTCATCAAAAACTGTATTGACAGAAACAGGATGGAGTAAAACAATTAAAGCATGTTTGAGGGTTAGGAATAGAATTCAGTGGTAGAATGTTTGCCTGGCATAATGCAAATCAGGGGATTTGATCCTTAGTATTTGGAAAAATACAGAAATAAATAAATACGTCTTTCAGCTTTGAAGTGTATATCCAGTGATATTTTCTTTTCAATGTGAAGGAATAAAAGTATGCTTTAGTTCTCAAAGGAACAAAACAAAGAATATCTTTTACCAGAAGACTGGTCTATCCCAAAAGTTAAAAGATCTTTTTCCAAAATAAGAAAATTACATATTAGAAAATTGACTCTCTACATTGCTTTTGTAAAAGGAAGCACTGAGAGAATAAATGAAAGTAAACTAAAATATCTAAGTTTTATTTCTTTATTATTATTATTTATTTTGGCTTTTTGAGGTAGGGTCTCACTCTCTCCCAGGCTGACCTGGAATTCACTATGTAGTCTCAGGGTGGCCGTGAACTCATGGTTATCCTCTTACTTCTGCCTACGGAATGCTAGGATGAAAGTGTATGCCACCACACCTGGTGTCTAGTTTTTCTTAATTGACCTAAGAGATAGAAGTATATATTTAATTATTTATTACTTTTAGTTTCCATACAGAAGTTTAGGTATCATTATGTCTTGCATTTTCACATAAAAATTTTAATTAATTCTCAAGCTCTTCCTTTCCCCAAACTCTCCCTTCCCCTCAATATCATTTCCACTTCCCCTTTTATAATGATACTAATTGTACTATATCAGGTATTTCTACTGTGTGGATAAAGTCCAATGGATAACATCAAGGATAAAGGATTAAAGGGAACAGAAATAGTAATACCTTGTCTTAAATAAATTGTTAATGAAATTAAGTCCTAAAATGTGAAGACATATTTAGCTTATTGGGAAAAAAAAAAAAAAAACATAACATGCTATAGTGTCAATTGAAATTTTGTGGATGCATAATTGATATTTACTGATTATATAATATAATTATCTAATATGTTTAGTTCAAATCAGTGTGTAGAAAATGAAGTAACAAGAAACATTGCTATACAATTTTAATTTGTTTTATATCTATACAATGTGGTTACTTTGAATCTCTACCAAAATTTCCTTTACTTACAAATACAGAATGTTATTGGAGTGACAACAATGTTTAAGTGATTTCTGAATAATCTTAATAAAATGAATCAGCAGGATTACATTATTCAGTATTTGTTTTATTCTTTATTTAAATTTTTTTATTTATTTTCAGCATTTGTTTTAAGAACTAGATAAATGTTTTCTATATTTGAAATAAAATTAGCAGTTAATGGTTACAGTAGGAGAGAAAAGTAATAGTTGTATTGTTTGTTAAGAATAAGGAGGGGTACTGTGGGAGAGAAAAGTGGGCAAGAGAAGATAGCAGGGGAGAGAATATGATAAAAATGCATTATTTAGATGAATGCTATTGTCAAAATAAGTAAATAAATTTAAAACATAAGTTAAACTGCTCATTAAAATTTTGAAAGATTTAAGTAATAAAAAGTGATTGGATAAAATTTATGCCCCTATACATTAATGTGAAGCTATGTAGCCCAAGAGGTTAGTCAATGAAGCAGAATCAAGGCCCTCCAATGCATGTGATAATTTAGTTGTATTAAAAATATGCAATAAATTACATTAGTAAATGTTTTTCTTTTTATGATCTATCTAATAGCCTCTTCACATATATTCCTCCCAAAATAATTTAACAATTAAACACTAGTACAGTAACTATAATATATTTGATAAAATAAATATATTTTGTCTTAGTATTTTTTCAAATAGAAAATAATTTAAACAAATATTTAAGTCTGTAGGGATTTGAAACTTTTCATCATGATTATGTACAATTATAATGAAACATTATGAGTCAAGTAATACTTTTATCAGAAATGATAATACTTTAATCTTTGCATCCAGTTAATAATTTTGCAATCATATGATGTTATGAATTATTAACAGAATTTCTCATTAAAGTATTACCCAGAGAGACTGATTTTATTACAATAAACTTCACATCTTGATAGCTCTTAAAGTATTTGAATTAAAATTTAAAATGATCTGCTGAAAATATAAAGTAAATTTAGATAGAATCTTTCTAGCAAGAAAGAAAAGCTTTAAAAAACTTTCAGTAGCAGAGGCCAGTAAGGTAAAAAGGAGACATAAAGGGTAGAGAAAGGAAGGGAAGAGGATACTTAATAGGTTGATATTGTATATATGTAATTACAATGATTGTAATGGGGAGGTAATATGATGGAGAATGGAATTTCAAATGGGAAAGTTTGGGGGTGGGGAGGGAGGGAATTACCATGGGATATATTTTATAATCATGGAAAATGTTAATAAAAATTAAAAAAAAAACTTTCAAGTGGGGCTGGAGAGATGGCTTAGCAGTTAAGCGCTTGCCTATAAAGCCTAAGGACCCCAGTTTGAGGCTTGATTCCCCAGGACCCACGTTAGCCAGATGCACAAGGGGGCGCACACATCTGGAGTTTGTTTTCAGAGGCTGGAGGCCCTGGCGTGCCCAATTTTTCTCTCTTTCTCTCTATCTGCCTCTGTCTGTCGCTCTCAAATAAATAAAAATAAACAAAGAAAAATCATTAAAACTTTCAAGTCTTTTTCTTCATTGGTGTGACTGTTCATAGGAATATTATTTTCTCTGGCAGAAAATTTTTCATACATATCCATATTTCTGTTTTTTTATCTCTAAAATAAAATAAATGTAAATATACTCTGGCTTGATCCACCTATAAATCTGTAGTGTCATATGTCAATTGAAAATGCAAAATTAAGGAACCTTTCTACCTATATTGAAGGAAAATCTTTTCACTGTCTAACTGTATGATGTAGCCATTAGGAATAAAATATTTTCTAGATAAATCCTGGAAAATCATGTTTTTACAAAAGGAAAGTCACTAAAGTAGGAATATTCTCAAGTTGGATTGGCTATCTTATGTTGATTTCTAGTAAACCAAATTGCCACTATCAATTTAAAATTGTATGGAATGAAAGTATATATAAATCCTTTGTTGAAATATTTTTAAAAAATTGTCTTTACTCCCCCACTAATATAGGTCACCTTGTTAGACTGAACATGGCTATCATACATAGGACAGATACAGGCTGATGAGATTTGTTTAAGGGAATATACAATTAATACTACGTCAAATTGCCTAACATATATATATATAAAATATATAAAATATAATATAATATATATTAGGCAATTTATATATATATGGCAACTTATATATATATATGCATATATATATGTATATACATATATATAATATAATATAATACATATATATATAATTTAGGATATATACATATCCCAAAGATTCATAATGCTTGAAGCCCTTAAAACAGATGTTCCTCACTACAATTGTCAGAATAAGTGACTTCAGTGTGCTTATTTCAAACAAGATATCTAAGATATCCTTTCCAAGGCTCAGGAAACCTCAGGAGGAAGAGCAGAAAGCAGTTACGAGCAAGTGGGAGTGTGGGGAGATGGCTGTGAAGTTCTGTCTTCCGGATATGCCATGATTGTTGCACCCATGAACTCTCTCTCAGCAGCTGTGTTTTCAGCACAAGGCAGAGTCTGTCAATACTTCAGTCATCATGGATGGGGGAAGGATGCATGAAACAACAGACCTCCCAGAGTAGCGAATGTCATCTAATGGATGCTGGGAGAAGTCAGGCCCATGAACAGTGCAGCCTCTGATAAGTTGCCCATTCTACCATGTGTAACCTTCTACCCATGCTCCTGCAAGCAACACTAATTTAATTAAATGGATTTTGTTAAAAAGTGCCTAAAAGTAAGATGGGAAATAATGGCAAAGACAAGACAATGTGTGTTAATGGAAGAGAGATATGGCTAGAGAGGGTGATGGGGCAAATAAGATTAAATGTATGATATATAATGGAAATAAATAATGTTAAAAATAGAATTCTTTCACAGCCTGAAAATGTCTGATTCAGAATCAAGGAATGAAGTTAGAGTTTCTTGGCCTAAATAGCTTTAAAAGAAACAAACCCTCCTTATTAATTAGGATTTGTACAGTCCAGAGTCCAGAGTTCTCATGCTTGCACACAAGATGCTATTAAACACATTCCCTATAAATGTTCTACCCCATATCAAGGTATTTCATGTATTCTGTATCTATTGATTCTCTCTCTCTCTCTCTCTCTCTCTCTCTCTCTCTCTCTCTAATATATTTATATATTGTTTGAGTATTTGTTAACTTAAGTATAATCTATACATGTGAGTGTGTGCGGACAGATATTATACCTATTTCATTCAGGATGGAAAAGCCAAAGATGAGGACAGGACTCAGTCCAAGTTAGAAGCTGAGTAAACACCACAGAAAGTATCCCGCCATAAAATGGTTATATGGAAAATGTTCAGTGATATTAAAATGAGGTTCATAATGCAATAGTTACTGGAGAATTGCTTCAAAAATTAAATATAGATTTGGATTAGATTAGGTGACTGATTTTTTTTTTTTACCAGTGGATCACTACATGTTCTTGGAGAATGTCTAGAAAAAAATGTATTTATCATAATGTGAACTGGTAGAGAGGGCTTCCAATAAGGCAGAGGGTAGATGCTCATGTATTTTCCTGAAAACAACTAGTAAGTTTCGGAAATTACTCTTGAGTGAATATTCAAACTCTCAAATATGGCCATTCATGAGAAATCAATCAAAACAGCATTTACTCCTGAAAAAGAATGACTAAGGTAGGGACAGAGTCATTCACATAAGTGTTGAAGAAAGTGCAAAACAGCCCAATATACAGCATTATGAGGATAAGTCATGCACTTAGCAGTCTACGTACACAGAAGGTTGGGAACTCTAGTTACTGAACTTGTAGGTCTTCTTGAATAAACCAGTGAATCGACTTTGGTGTATGGAAGTTTAATAGGGAGATTCTGGAGACAAAAATGGCGTAGAAGGGTTTCATAGCTCTCCACACTTCGAGTGCCTTCTTTTCACATGTAGTCAGAAAGAATGGAAGAATACTTGTAGAAAATAAAATGAGCAAAGATCCCAATAAATGTTGATACATTAAATATGATTCCTAACCCATATGTGGATTTGAAAGTCATAGTGTTCACAAGTGACTGGTCACATACAAAGTTGTCCCCTAGATAACCAGATTATAAAAATAATAATAAGAAGAAGAAAACTAGTTATATAGAACTGGGACATTACACAATACACAGCATAAGTGGCATACTCTGAAGACTTACTATGGGAAGATTTTACACACAGAAAATTAACAGCTTTTGTGTGGGGGGAGGACACAGAGATACTCATATTAGTACATAAAGCAATAGAAGTACAGGGCACTTGAAGGGGTGAGGGAGAGTAATGTGAATTTAAATTTGTATCCTTATGTACATATCCAACATGAACATATAAATGAGAATTTCTTGCACTCCATGCTATCTATTTCATTTATCGTTCAAAATAGTTCTATCAGTTGTAATCATCTTGAATTTATGCCATTTCCATTTTCTTTGGTAGCTATAGTTTCCACATTCACTGTAGTCTGTACAATTGAACCAATTCTGTGTGTAGAGCTGTTACTATGGTATTTCTATTTAGTAATTTGATTGTCATTCAAGCTCCAGAAATATCCTTGAAAAGGATTTTGTGTAAATTCATCTGTTATATACTTCAAAATTCAAAAAGAAAACAAGGCTGTGAACATTGTTAAGCATTACCAGCACTTATCATTTAAGCCTGAGGGCTAGAGAAGGCATGAGATCCCCCTGAATAAGACTCCCTAGCACCCATGTATACAGCTTGTCATGGTTAATCCAAGTCATTCTAGTCCACAGGGAATGGGGAATGGTAAAAATGAAGACCTGAGAATCTTTGGGGCTTGCTTACCAAAAGGCTACGGTTCTGGGTGTGGGGAAAGACCCTATCATAGAAAGGGATCTGAAGTTCTCTTTTGGTGTCCACACACACATGCACACACCACTTACAATACACAGCTCCGCATATACTGTGCACACACACTATCCCAAATAACTATCTTTCCTTTGACAGTATAGCATTTGACCGTTATTGTTGCAGTCAAGTTCTTATTGCTGGCAGAAATCATCCAACCAAGACCAGCTTGTGCGGGGGGGGGGGGGGGGGGGGAAGAGGTTTATTTTGGTTTACAGCCTTGAGGGGGAAGTCTATGATGGCAGGGAAAATGATGACATGAGCTGAGGTGGACATCACCCCCTGGCCGGTGGACCATAGCAACAGGAGAGTGTGCCAAACACCTGCAAGGGAAAACTGGCTATAAAAATCCATAAGCCCACCCCCAACAATACCCTGCCTCCTAGAGGTGTTAATTCCCAAATCTCCATCAGCTAGGAACCTAGCATTCCAAGCACCTAAGTTTATCAGGGAAAACCGAATCAAACCACCACAACTAATTTCTCAGAATTGTAAGTACACAGCAGTACAGCTTTCTAGTTCTGAGCTAATCTCAAGGCCAACCTAAAACACTGGTCTGGCTCCAAAAACCTGCATCTAGACACTACTGTGCTTGTCTAGTTCCCAGTCATACTTGTTATCTCATCAATTTTTTTAATTAAAAAATTTATTTATTTATTTCCGCATTTATGAGAGAAAGAGTAGGTGTGACCGGGGCTGTAACCACTGCAAACCAATTCCAGATGTATGTGCTGCCTTGTGTATCTCACTTTATGTGGACACTGGGGAATCAAATCAGGGTTCCTAGGCTTTGCAGGGGAGAAACTTAACCACTAAACCATCCTTACAGCCTCCATTTAATTTTTTGAAATTATTTTATTTATTTATTTATTTGAGAAAGAGAGAGAGAGAGAAAAAACAAAAATAGGCACCCATGGAAGACAAACTTTAGACACATGTGCCACCTTGTGCATCTGGTTTTATGTGGGTCTTGAAGAATTGAACCTAGGTCCTTTGGCTTTGCTGGAAGCACCTGAATCACTAAGCTATTTCTCCAGATGCCCTCTTCAAATCTTAGTAGCATGTTTTTTTTTTTTTTTTTTTTTTTTTGCATGTTCATACTATTTTGATTTGGACCCTTTACCATGGAATTATAATATTTATAAAAAACTCTATGTATGCATACTTGTGTATTTTGCCTAGATGGTCAAATGATTATTTCTTCAGCCTTGAATTTAATTATCTACTATGTTTGATGGCTTTCCTGTACTGTCCTTGACTATGGCACAAAGAGTTGTTTAATTCTATAGTAGATCTTATATATATTTTGGAGATAGTATCTATGGTAAATTTAATTTAATTATATCAAAAATGTATCACTCTATCATTTTAATAAACTCTGTAGTGTACTCTACAATTAACTGGATTTTCATGTACTTCCTATTATGTATTTCTTTATCCTCTTCTTTTTGCCTGAATAGTACTGACAATATAGTTTATTCTGATGGGTAATTTTATTTTTCTCTTATACTTTGTTACTCTATTGCATCACCATTTATCTCATTTGGCCATCCTATTTGAACTTTCGTGCCGTGTTTTTAATTAGCTGATTCTTTTTATTTTTCTGATTCCATATTAGTATTCTTTGCTCCTTCATTGCTTATTCTGACCGCATTATTTTGACAATGAATGGCTTCATAGTTTGGCACTTACAACCATCATATCTCATTTTGTGGTGTTTGTGTACATATTTTCTGTTTCACCCTTTTAGCATTATTAACCTTGAGATAGTTTTATTTATTTATTTCTTGGTAATCCATTTGAGGGTTGTGCCAGGTAGATGAAGAAGCCCACAAGATGTACTTGGTAGGAATGTTCTGGTGGTTCTCATGGAAGGTCCTAAAGTCATGGATGGAGAGTAGGCGCTGACTCTGTGTATTATTATTTCAAGATTCAGAACTTGCAGTTAATTAAATGTTATCCTCTTAACATTCGTAGTCTTTTCTCTCCTCTATTTTGTCTCTTATGTTGCTTTTTGCAAAGACCATATGTTCAGTATTTCCCCTTTCACATTTCTTCTCTATTCATTATTGAAAATTACCAAGAGTCATTATTCCAGATGAATATTTTTCCTATGTTAACAAATGTAAAAGAAATTTTGTTTTTGTCAAAATGTGCAACACATTTGGGAAAATGACCTCTATTGTCTTTTTTTAAAAACTGCAAGCCAAATGTTCTCTCAGTAATTATCCAAGTATATTTGTTTTTCACTGCATTTGATAGCCATTCCCCAATATCATCAATTGTAATACCAAATTTTCATTTATCCTCAAACACTTTATCTGGGGACAATACATGAAGGATAAAGGAGAGAGTGTGTCTTCTTTAAACTACCTCTTAGAAAGGAAATTATTTATTTTACATGTCATGTTCATTCATTCATTGGTTCACTTATTTAAATAACCTTTATTAGAAATTTTATTTATATTTGATACATTAATACATGAAATTTTCCTGTGAACAGTAGTGAATAATGCCTTTAATGTTTGACCTCTGCCAGGCCACAGGACCCAGATATTTAACCAAATATGACTCCAGATATTTCTGTGAAAGAAATTTAATGAGATTACCATCCTCATCAATGCTCTTTGAGTTTTCACATCAATCTCCATAATACGGCAGCCTCATCTAATAAGGTGAAGGTGTTAGGAGAATAAGAACCGGCTTTCTGAAGGACGTAAGGAAGCTTAATTCCTCCTTTAAAACCTGCCCCTTCTTTACATGTGATATTGTACCACATCTTTAATCCCTGCATCTAGACTAGCATTTGGATTTGATGAGGATAATCAAATGGGCAGTAATATGTGTATGTTCTTACTCTACATGTTTGACCCAGGCCAATCTAACCTGTGGACAAGCCTTGCTAGCTGCAGTGGGATAAGAAGGTCTGGTATAACCTCAAGGTGCCTGCTATGTAGCTATTTCCTTTGAATTCAGACACTCCTGATCAGAAGGGGAAGGGAAGCTTTCAGTGCCCTATAGGCTCAGGAAACAGGGGAACCTAATAGATCAGTTTTGGATTTCCTTGGTCTTTCATTGGTGTACTATGTAGGCAACAGAAACTTGCTTACAATTCCAGGGACAATTCATGCAAAGCCCTACATCCAGGTCCACCACGCCACGCAGCCTGAAACTGCACAATTTTCCTATTCTGTGGCTAACTAATGGGAGAACAGACGATATCAGTCCAGTAGCAAATGAATTCACCTAACCCACCAAGGGAACTCAACAAAACTGCCTATTGTTTCTTTCTTCATTTTTTTTTCTTTCTTTCTTTCAAAAGAAAAATCTGGCTCATATTGTGACCATTTAACTTTTGAGGGGTTCTGTTCATCTTCCTATAGTTACCATGCTTGAGTTGTTTTCAATTTTAATTGTATCTAAATGTCTTGTATTTGATCATGTAGTTTTGAGAAACATAACACAATATGTAACTAGTTCACAAACAAAACATGAACCGCCAGGCGTGGTGGCGCATGCCTTTAATCCTAGCACTCGGGAGGCAGAGGTAGGAGGGTCACCACCATCACCTCGAACAAAAATAAAAAATTAACCTATTCAATTGTGTTTCATAAACTGATTATATCATACATTTTTAATCAGGGCTCAAAAATATTTTGTTTCAGTCATCAAGACATTCAAGAGAAGCAAAGTGCACATTTAAATATTAGTTTGCTCCTGATAGACTTTAATTATCAACTTCTTTTTTTAAATTAAGAATATACTTTGTTGGTATCCGGTTCATCAGGAAAACGACACTCTTGCTTGTGTCACCAATTTTTCTTAGTTTCAGCCAGGGCCCTTTTGAGGTTTGATGGGGTGGCTCTCTCCTTAGGATCTACATCTATCTGAAAAAGAGAAGCAGATTCTCCAACGGAGAGTAGGTTAGCACCAGGACAAATGAGATAACACTTACTTTTCTTATAGAGAATTTAATAGGTGTAGACCCTCTTGTAGCCCATGATTGATGGGGGAGGGGTATGTCATGTATGAGCCTAATAATGCTACCAAACTAACAGTATTTCCTGAATACAAAACTATTTAATTAAAAAAAATTAATAAAAAAAGAATATATTTTGTATGGGCACATCATGTGTTGGTACCATCATTTTCCTCCTCACTGCCCCCAATTTTTTGAGAGCCCACCTCAGTGGGATTGCTGGTGTTCCCCATGGAGTTGTGGGTTGAATTTGTGAGAACATAAGTCAGTCATTGGATGGTCTGGGCATGCCTCTGGGTATGCCGTCCCTACCTGTGGGTTTTACAGTCTTTCTGCCCCCTCTTCTACAACTTCCACAAGCCATAGCGGGTGTATTTTAAGTGAACATCAGAGTTAAGCTCTCATGAGCTTCTGGAATTCTGTTTTGGTATGTATTGAGTAACCTCAGTGTCTGTCTCTATCCCTCTGGTGCAGATTGTTAAGCTCACCATGGAAACAGCACTTTTGTTCATCTTCCCACTTCCTCTGTGGTTTCACCTGGGCCTTGGCCAAAGTGGAAGGGTGGTTTATCGCCTTAGGTCTTGTTACCTTCTGAAAAATAAGAACAGATTCTCCAGTAGAGAATTAAGTTGGCGTAGTTAAATGGAATAAGCATTGCTAATTTAGAGAAGTTGTGATGGCTGTAGCTCTTCTTTTGGCCAAAAACAAGTGGGAGCTTGTCATTGGAGGAGACCATAATCTTGATCTCCATAGGATTCTGACTTGGTTTCCAGTTCCATCCATGGGTTCCTTTCCACTGAGCAGACCTCTTAGCCAATCACAATGCCATTGGTTTCCCACCAAGGCTATTGTCACCATGACACGGGTTTATGTCTTGTCAGGCTGGTTGCTTTTGAGTAGTTATTACCACTGCTTGACCACAATATTGTTGGCCACTTTCCCCCAGTAGCTCCTGTAGAGCTTTCCAGCAATAAATAGGCTAGCCATCTTGGGACTAGCTCCCTTCCAGATTCCAGCAGGCTCACTCAGTGCCCTGTATCAGCAGCATGTGTTGTCTTTAGCAATAGTCTTACCTTATACCTTAGGCAGGTAATCAAGTGCTTTGACAGAAGGCTGTCATGTACTGGGAACCTGTGGTTCTCTCAGATCAACAGGTCAATGTGGGTAGCAGCTGATTTCTGGTACTGGCGGTTATAGGCAAGAGCCAAATTTGTTAAGGTTAGGCATCACACCACCCCCTCCAGGACCCTTCTTATTAGACAATCCCTCCATACTCTTGTTGATTGTCGTATCTTCCAGTCTTCTATCAAAGAGAAAGGTTTCTACAGTAACAGCTGTTTTGGGCTCTAGTTCTGCACTTTTCTTCCACTCCTCTCCCCAGTCACCCTCTATCCCTAGTGTCTGGCCCTCAAGTTGCCTGTCAGATATGCTAGCAACTCAAGCTGCTCCATGTTAGGAACCACAGATAAGTGAGAACATGTGACATTTGTTTTTCTGTGTTTGTGTGAGTTCACAAAATATGATCTATTCCAAGTCCATCCACTTTCCTACAAATTTCATTATATCATTTTTTTTTCTTACTACTGAGTAGAATTCCATTGTGTAAATGTACCACATCTTCATTATCCATTCATCCAACGATGGGCTCCATCGTTATTTCCAGTTCTTAGCTAGTCAGAATTGAGCAGCTGTAAACATGGTTGGTTGAGCAAATATCTCTGCAGTGAAGTGTGGATACTTTAGGGTAAATGCCCAGCAGAAGGATTACTGGTTATATTGGTAGCTCTATATGTATCTTTCTTAGGAGAGTCCATATTGATTTCCATTGCATTGTGGAAGTTTGCATTCCCATTAACAGTGAATGAGGGTTCCTCTTTCCCAAAATTCTAACCAACATTGGCTATCATTTGATATTTCAATGATTGTTATCCTTAATAGAGAAAGTTGGACTCTCAAAGTTGTTTTAATTTGCATTTCCCTGATTGTTAAGGATGTTAAACTTTTCCTTATGTGTATATTTGCCATTTGTGTTTTATTTTTTTTTTCCTTTCAGAACTCCCTATTAAGTTCTCTGCCCAATTTTTAATTATTTTTAGTTTTTTTAAGTTCTTTGTAGAGTCTAGATATTGGGCTTCTATCAGTGGCATAACTGGTGAATATTTTCTCCCATTCTGTGGCTAATATATTGACTCTGTCTGTGCTATGTTTGTCTGTAAAAAGCTTTGCAGCTTCATGAGATTGCACTGGTTGAGTGATTGTATAATATTTTAGGCTACTGGGGTACTGTTCAGGAAGTCTTTCCCCACTCTTATATCATGGAGAGTTCCTCCTACTGAGTACTCTATGACCTGATCAGCTGGGTACAGGAGGGGAGCAAGGACAAGTTCACAGCTATGGTCACAGGCTAGAAAGATTCCAGATGTCCAACCACCCAGCTCTCTCATCAGCCACCAGCCCAGAGCTATAAGGACCACATGTGCAACTTCCACAACCACATATCTTTGGATACAATGCCATAACACTGTAGTCTGTGTCAAACCCAACCTAGAACACTCATTGAAGATCATACAAGGGCAAATATTTTCCTCCTCAATAAAACAAAACAAACAACAAAAACAAAAAACAAAGCAAAACCTTTTACCCTGAGAGGAGTAGACCCCAATGCAGAAAAGAAAAGAAAAGGTAAACAAAACAAGGCAACAAACTGAGAGATCTCCACAAAGGCTGCTTAGGTACAGGAAGGTAGTCTCCAGTGAAATAATAGGGGAGACAAAATAAATAAAATCCCAGATGAAAGCATAAGCTTATTTATCCTGACCAAGCAAATCACTGAATTGGCACAAAATCATCAACAACCAACAATTTAATAAATGAAATTGAGCAGAATAGACTCTTATAGTACACAGTTTTTGTCACTAGACTTAACTTAATTGATAAAAGCCAGAGTGACATCAAAGGAAAGACGAATGAAGGTGAATCAAAAGAAAATGTTTGATCTCAATAGCCAGCTGATTAAGCTTAACAAAGAAATGCATAAATGCAAGAATGAATTCTAAGAAGCTTCAAGAATATCTAACCACGACCTGAAACTGGAAGTGGACAAAGGGATGGATACTATACAGAAAAAGGCAACAGAAAATACAAACCAAATAGAGCTTGCAAAAGCCTTCCTAGAATCATTCATTAACAGAGTTAATCAGGTGGTTGACAGAATACCAGATCTGGAAGATAGGACAGAAGAAACAGTTCAGGAATACAAAAACTTTGAAAAGTTAAAAAAAATCATGTGACCAAAACATAGGGGAACTGTGGTATATCCTAAAATGACCAAGCATCTGGATCATGAGTATACCAGAAGGGGAAGAAATTCAGGCCAAAGGCATAGAGAACATATTCAACAAAATTACTGAAGAAAACTTTCCTTCCCTCTCAAAAGAGAGACCCATCCAGATGTAAGAAGTTCACAGAATTTCAAGCAGACTAGACAACAGAAGAAACTCTCCAATGCACATCATTATTTAAAACTCTAAACCACAAAAAAACAAAGAGAGAATGCTCAAAGTAGCAAGAGAAAACACATCACCCACAAATTAAATCCCTTCAAAATTACATCAGCTTTCTTAGCGGAAATTTTGAATGCCTGAAGGGACTAGAAAGGAACACTTCCAAATCTAAAAATTTATGGCTTCTAATCAAGTCTCCTGTACCCAGTGAAACTGTCCCTCATAATAGATGGTGGGAGGAAAACTTTCCATGATAAAAGCCAGGGCTATGTTCATATGAACACAGAATACTTAATTAACATAGAGGAGTTGAACAACCAATCTCAAGAGCCCGAAAGAGAAAGATACCAATAGCCAAAACTAGAGCAGGGTCAAAAGCATACAATGCCCAAGCAAGCACCAAACCCCATAAAGATCCCCACACGGCAGGGATTAAAATCAAATCTCACAGTTATAACCTTAAGTATTAATGGTCTTACCTCACCCATCAAAATACAAAAGTTATCAGGGTGGATCATAAAAAAAAATGGGATCTTTATATTTGCTGTCTTCAAGAAACCCACCTCATCACTAAGAGCAGATACCTCGTCATGGTGAAAGGATGATAAATGATTTTCCAAGTAAACAGAAAAACAAACAAGTGTGTGTGACTGTATTAATATTGAATAAAATAGACTTAAAACCAAAAGTAATCAAAAAGGACAAAGAAGGCCATTTTTTATTCATCAAGGGAACAGTCGAACAAGAAGGCATCATAATCATAAATCTATATGCACCAAACACAGGTGCATCACAGTTTATAAAATGAAACCTATTTGACAACAAATCTGAAATAAACTCCAAAAATTTTATAGTAGGGGACTTTAGTATGATGTTTTTAATCTTCTTGACCTGCTATTATAATTGTCAGTTCTCTCTTCTCTCTTTAATGAAAACTGAGGAATGTAAAGTAACGATATATGCAGTTCATGAATGATATGAAATACCTTTTAATGAGAGTTGCCTAACTTTAGTAAGCACTAAATATATTTTTCTGTCAAGTGTCAAACCTATTTTCAAGGCAATTTTATTATTTTAGTTAATATTGATTTATGATTTGTTATTTTCTTAATTTAAGCTAATGTCCATTTAACTCATGAACTATCCCTAGATATGTAAATTTGTTTGTACTTTGTTTCCCTACCAAATTAAACATAACTAAAGAATATTTTTCTTCTGATTAAACACTTGTAAATATTTGTACTGTTCTGTTCATTGACGTCAGTGAGAAGTTTTCTAGGAGTAGCAATTAAAGCACAATGACTCTTGAGTGAGTGAAGTGACCACCAGAAGAGGAGCAGATAAAGAGAATATGGAATAAATACTCCATGAGATTTTTCTATCACAAAGAACAACCTTATATAATTTACAGAAAAATTGAAAACGTGGAGATAATCTCATTGAATGAATTAAGCAGTACCCAAAAACACAATGTCTTTTTCTTATTTTGCGGTTCTGAGAGTTTATATATAATACAAAATCCTATATGTATCTATGACAGCAGAAGTGACACTATTTGGGGAGCAAAGGGGATTAACACGTTGGGGAAAATGATAAGTGGGCGGGCATATGCTTAATGAATAATATATACTTGAAAGCAAACTTAAAGAGATGAAAAGAGGGCTGGAGAGATAGGTTAGCAGTTAAGGCACTTGCCTGCAAAGACAAAGGATCCAGGTTCAATTCCCCAGAACCCACGTAAGCCAGATGCACACTGTTGTGTATGCATCTGGAGTTCATTTGCAGCAGCTGGATGCCCTGGCGCACCCATTCTTTCTTTTTCTCTCTTCCTCTCTCTCACTTTTTTTCTCTCTCTCTCTCTGTCTCCCTCTCTCTGCCTCGTTTTCTCCCTCTCAAATAAACAAAAATATTTTTAAAAATTAAAATTAAAAAAAATAAGAAATAAAAAATAAATCTCTTTCATTTTCTATTCTCTGTCTACAGTAACTGAGGTAAGCAATGACACATCTCACTTTCTATGTATTAAACTTAATTGAAACCTAGAATCATTTTTTTTTTCTTTTTTTCCTGTTTCTAAACCAAGCTGACCTGGAATTCACTCTGTTGTCCCAGTCTGGCCTGGAACTCACATTAATCCTTCTATCTCTACCTCCTGAGGGCTGGGATTAAAGGCATGCACAACCACACCTAATATGAGTCATTTCCTAAAATAAATAAATCAAAAGCAATACACACAAGGATGAGTAAACAGCAGCAGTCTTGGTTTTTTGTAAGTTTGCTAAAAATGTCTTCACACCCATACACATGAATGCAATAGAGAAAATGATTTTAAATAAGTGCATTTAATGAAATAAAATCATCATTTCTAAATATTTCTACTGTATTATTTGATTTTCCAAACACATTATTACTGAAAATGGTTGTCTGAAGCAAACTAGATTATATCACAAGATATATTTCTGTAGAAAAGGTCAACATTGTTTAATAGATTTAAAATTAATCACTTCCCCCTGAAACCAAGTATGTGTCATCATTAACACAGAAATATACAAATGACTATACTAGAATAATAGCTGCCCTCTAGTAGTTCTGCGGTAGACTGGAGAGAAAGATGACACATCAATTATAATGGTTGTCATGAATGTCACACTAGAGTCTCATGAAATATCTCTGATGGTACAGAAAGTTTGAACTTTTCCTGGATTTTTAACAAGTGTATAGGTTCGCAATTGTTGTGTAAGGACTTACATCTGGACAGTCATTCACTAGTCAGAACATGGGGAAGAATATTTAAGAAAATAAGATCTGGATATGTAAAAATGTGTATAAAACACTTTCACATCATGTGCAACTTCTGGTATAGTTTCTTTCAAGCAAGGTCCACTGTTTTTGTCTCTCGCTGGCTTGGGCTTATTAATTAGGCTAGACTGGCTAGCTAGCAAGTCCCAGGTATCAGTCTGTCTCAGTGTCCCCAGTAATGTATTTATGAGTGAGCATGACTAGGCCTACCTAATGCGTTCTGAAGAAGGAATTCAGGTCATTATGTTTGCAAAGCAAGTACCTTAGAGAGAGAGAGAGAGAGAGAGAGAGAGAGAGAGAGAGAGAGAGAGAGAGAGAGAGAGAGACGGGGGGGGGCAGTGTTTACAGGCCAGGGCCTCAACCACTGTAGTTATACACTAGACGCTTGTGATACCTAGTGCACATGTACGACTTTGGCCTGCCTCTCCTTTGTGCATTTGGCTTACGTGGGATTTGGAGAGAGATGGAACACGGGTTCTTCGGCTTTGCAGGCAAGCGTCGTAACCGCTAAGCGCCTCTCTAGCCCCATTGTGACGTTTTCATACACGTGCATCACAAGCAGAGGGTTGCCGGTGCTCCCATTGCCCCTTCTCTTCTGTATTTTCCTGTTTGCTTGTGTCTTTCTTCTGATGTCGTCCATTTTCTACGCTCAAGTCGTTTTAAAAACTAGTATATGAAGCCGGGAGTGGTGACCACGCCTTTAATCCCAGCACTTGGGTGGGAGAGGTAGGAGGATCACCATGAGATCGAGGCCACCCAGAGATTACATAATGGATTCCAAGTCAGCCTGAGCTACAGTGAGACCCTACCACAAAAAAAAAAAAAGAAAGAAAAGAAAACTAGTTTATGAATATGAAAGTAAACACACATTTGACTTTTTAACTCCCCTATATTTTTCTGAAAACACCTTAATTTTATGGGTAAATAGTAGTCCGTGGTATAAGGATGCATTCTCCTATTAAACGGTATTTTTGTGTGTAAAGTACTAAAGATTAACATTTATATTCCCTTGATGTCTGAGATGGATGGATTCTTTTTTTTTTTTTTTTTTTTTTTAGTTTTTGGTTTATTTATTTGAGAGCGACACACAGAAAGAAAGAGACAGTTTGTGTGTGTGTGTGTGTGTGTGTGTGAGAGAGAGAGAGAGAGAGAGAGAGAGAGAGAGAATGGGCACGCAAGGGCCTCCAGCCACTGCAAACGAACTCCAGATGCGTGCGCCCCCTTGTGCATCTGGCTAACGTGGGTCCTGGGAAATCGAGCCTCGAACCGGGGTCTTTAGGCTTCACAGGCAAGCGCTTAACCACTAAACCATCTCTCCAGCCCGGATTATTTTTGTTTAATTTAATAGCTATTTGTTTTTTTTCTTTCAAATATTTAATTTTAATTTATTTATTTGAGAGGGGGGAGAGAGGGGAGACAGAGAAAGAGAATGGGTGTGTCAGGGCCTCAAGCCACCTTATGCATCTGGTTTATATGGGTCCTGGGGAATTGAACCAGCATCCTTTGGCTTTGCAGGCCAGCCTTTTAACTGGTATACCATCTCTCCATCCCTGCAATGATTAATTTTAAAGTCTGATAAATACATACAATATGGATTAAACATCCTATTCTAAAATACTATAAAAACTTAAAAAGCATTCCAAAATAAGGGTATAAGTTTCATATATTTAAATATTTTAAATAGTGTATTTATTTGAGAGGAGTGAGAGAAAAAGGATAAAGAGAGAGAGATAGCCAGAGAGAGAGAGAAATGGCCACACTAAGGCCTCTTATAACTGCAAACAAACTCCAGACACATGTACCATTTTGTGCAGCTGGCTTGATGTGGGCACAGGGCACTTCAACCAGGGTCAGCAGACTTTGCAGGTAAGTATCTTTAACCATTGAGCCATCTCCCTAGCCCAATGCTTCATATTTTTATAAAAGTTTACCATTCCATCATCAATTCCTTATGAATGTTATTTCTGATCCATCCACTGGGCATGATTTTTGTCTCCATTATTAGGTTCTTGGGGAATGGCCAGTGCAGGTGAAATGTTAAAGGAATGGCACATGCCTTTGGATAAAGAGACAGACTTTAATAGTTAACCATCCTGAGATGATAACATTTAACCATCATAATTTAAAATAAATAATAGATATTATCCTTGCCACTATTTTGGCTTATTTTTGCATAATCTGTTTTATAGCTGGCAGTTATTTGAAGCTAATGGTTGTAGGGTATTCCAAGTATACGTTAGTAGACATATAGTAAGAGGATTAAAAAAAAACATTTTGAATAATTTATAGTTAAGAGATATAGAAAGAAAGTATGTTTGGAGTTTTAATAAGAATTTAAAATTGAAAACATAAATAATACTTAATAACTTCCTGGGCTTAAAATAAATGCAGTTTCTTCTGACTCTAACTAACTGCTCAACTATCATTGGCAAGTGTGCCACACAATCATTTGTAAATACTGATGACAAATTCTAACTATGGGCCTTTTCTATCTTTTTGTGTGTATACATGTGGGTGAGTGCTTGTATGTGGGTTCAGCACATACATGCACCATGCACATCAGGAGATCAGAAGCAAACCTTGTGTGTCAGTCTTCTCCTTCCACCTTGTTTGAGGCAGGGTCTTGTTGATTCACTGTTGTATATGTCACACCAGAAGCCTTTAACCTCGCTTGATATTCTCCTGTTTCCACCTCCCATGTTGCACAGGCATGCTAAAGTGACAGACTCACATCACTTCACTCAGCTTCTTCTGATCCTGAGGATACGTGCTCAGGACGTCATGCTGGCATGACAAGTGTTTCATCCACCCAGCCTTCTCCCCAGCTTCTGTCTTCTTGAAAAGGTCTCTCAACGTCCTGGAACTCACCATGTAGGCTACGCTGGCTAGCCCCGCAGCCTCATCTCCTCTTTCTCAGTGCTGAGACACCACTTATTTCCTGTTGGCACTGGCGGATTCACATGAGATCTTCATACTTGGAAAGAAACCATTTCACTCAGGGAGCCATCTCCCCAAAACCCAGATCTTTGTTTTAGCTTTATCATGGCCTTGGGAACTTCTTGCACTTATATTGGTAAATTTCCATGATGTTTAAAACTATCATGATTCAAACATTTGTGAAAAAAGGTTTAGCTATCAGTTTTACACTACAATGGTAAAATAAAAAATAAAGATTTCTGAAAAAAAAAACTTGAATTCTCAATCTAATTATTTGTTTTGTTTCTCACTTCCCTTTTCCTTTGAAAATACACATGTATTGAAATTTGGTGATTCTAATAGATACATCTGTGCATCTGGATCCTTAGACTTCAGGGACAAGTGCATTAACAACTAAGCCATCTCTCCAGCCTTGGTCTTTATGTCACACTAGCATTGTTACCATAGAAAGCAATTAGATAAGTCCATACTTAATATTTGAAACAGATGTACATTTCATGGAATGTGACATACTCTGAGTGTATGAAAACAGAATGTTTCCAATCAGAGTTTGCAACTAAATCCCTAACTTTTTGAATTAATTCCACAATATTTGTATTTATTGACACAAAAAATATATGACAGCTTCCTTTATTCCCCCCCCCTTTGGTATTTTGTCATTATTTTTTTTTTAATTTTTATTTATTTATTTGAGAGTGACAGACACAGAGAGAAGGACAGAGAGAGGGAGAGAGAGAGAATGGGCGCGCCAGGGCTTCCAGCCTCTGCAAACGAACTTCAGATGCGTGCGCCCCCTTGTGCATCTGGCTAACGTGGGACCTGGGGAACCGAGCCTCGAACCGGGGTCCTTAGGCTTCACAGGCAAGCGCTTAACCGCTAAGCCATCTCTCCAGCCCATTTTGTCATTATTTTTCTCACTCTTCAGGCTGTGGATTAAGTAAATATAATTTAAAATAGACAAGAATTAATAGGCTTGGGGAAATTAATGTGCCTCAATAAAGCTTTGGGTTTGATTAGTCTTAATGGATTTCTACTCTAGACATTCATCTACAAAATAAGACATAGGTATCCCTAAGCTTTTAGGGCAGGAATTTACCTGGAGGTAAATGTGGTCAAAAATGCTGCATCAATTATTCAGAAAAAGCTACTCTTTGAGAACAATTCAATTTAATCAATTTCTAAAACTTAAGAAAAAGGAAGGATAAAGATGCTTTCATAGCCTGAAAAGTTTGACTTTGTAGCTAGTCATACACACACACACACACACACACACATGAAGTGTGTATGTGTATATATACATATGTGTATATATAAGTATATGACATATATATATATATATATATATATATATATATATATATATACATATATGTTTTGTTGTTTCAGGAATTCTTATAGAAAAAGAAGTAGAAAAAGGTATAGTGATCATTTACTTATATTTTCATAACGTCAGATTAACATGAAGTATTTTGTAGTCTATGATTGTTACATGTATTTTGTGTACAAATATAAATGCTTGAATTGGTTAAAACATAAACTGACCATGTTATGATTATATTCTGCTTAATTTATTTATTTTTTTATTTATTGTGGGGGTACAGAATAAGAGTGTGCCAGAGCCTTTAGCTAACATGTGCACTTAGCTTATGTAGGTTCTGGGGAATTGAACCTGGGTCCTAAAGCTTTGCAGGCAGGTGCCTTAACTGCTAAGCCTTCTCTGCAGCCTTTGCATTATGATTAATTTGTACTTTTCAATATTGTCTTGCCAAACTAAGGTATCACTTAGAATACCAAATGCTTTGTCAGTGTTCCCCAAACAGTCCAGATAAAATGGAAAACTATTACTATTATATTTCCCAAATCTCTTGTCCTATGAACCATTCCTGGAAAAAAATTAAAAATAGTAAGCAGTTTGGGAACCTAAATATAGAGCTCAGTAGAGGAATTCAAAACATGTATATTAAATAGCTCATCTAGAAATGCCAAACGCAGAACCCTAATTTTGTCCCTAACTCATACACATGGCTAGAGGCATTACTTCTAATGTGTTCTTACCAATAACACAATGGTAAGATTCAGTTTTTTTTTCAGTTTTTTTTTTTTTTTTAATCTATGAGTATCTCAGACTTCTTATTGTTTTCCCTGTTCTCTGAAAATACGCCAGAGAAGAAAAGGAGAGTTCTGCCTTCTCTTATTGATCTGAATCAGATCGAAAAGAAAAGTCAGAAACTATTCAGCCAAATTAAAGCTTTGGTATCTGTAGGACCAAAAGTAAACAGGACTATGCTTAGAGGCATAGAGCCAGACATTTTGAGCCTACCATAATAAAACTTGTCAGATAAGTTCAAAGAGGGTGGGTATCTGTGAAAAAGTACTTCAAAGCTTATGGTATTTGAGATGTAACTTTTATTATTAATTATTATTATGTCTATCAGAGCTTGAGTCAAGAAATTACAAGGCAGCATGAGTCTAGGGGACACAGACTAGCATGAAGTCAAGGCATGTAAAGACAAGAGGTAGTATATTTGATTGACTTAATAATTTTTTCCTAGTTCTAGCAAGCTTTCAATTTATATCAGAAGCGGGTGGCATGAATGTAGCAGATGGAAATCCAGATGACATTCCGAAATCATATTTTGTCTCTGAGGATTCAATTTCTATCAGTATCTAATAGGACACTCTCTTGGTATATTGTCAGGTGTCCCATTTTCTTTCATCTGATCTAGTCTCACCCTATTTCCTCAGGGTACTGATGGAACATTGATGTTTGGTTGAAATCTTGCTTCGGGAAATTGGCAGAATAGAATGCATAGTCATCATGGAGTGATGTTTTATGAGTAGATGTCTATGAGATGAATTACTATAGGAAAATGTTGTGATGACCTGACAAGGTGGGGGGGGAATAGTTTTCAATTTCATTATAATGGAATTGAAATAGTGTAGACATTTTCCGAAGGTCTACCCGATATTTCTATATAGCAATTGGACTGTGAGTAATGGTTAAAGGACAGGCTACTAAAAGCAAAAGTATTGAATAATATTTTCAATATCATGACAATTTTGATGAAATATTTCTGGAAACATTAAAACTTCTTGTGTAAAATAAGGTAAATTTATGAGGTGAATCTACAACATGATGGGTACATTCCTAACTGGCTGTATTCTAGCAGAAATTGTGCATGGCATCAGATACTTATAAACGTCATTCTAAAATCACGGAAAAAAATTGCATAGGAGTGAATATAGTAAGTTTTGGGTCTACTTATGTCTAGGACATATACATATTAGAACTTTGATTTAGTATTCCACATAAAGAGCCAACAAAGGCTTAGTGAAGCACAGTGGATTTATTTTTTGTTTTATGTTTGAGTGTCGTAAGTATATAAGTGTGTATCTGTGTTCACGTGTGACTGCAGACATCAGTATGCTATGGCATGCATGCATGCAGAGGTCAGAGGACAACTTGCATGTCCATCCTCACCATCCGAGGCAGTTCTCCCTGTTTTGTTGACTGTTGTGAGTGTCTGACATAGACAAATTTCCTGTCTCCATCTTCCATTTTGCAGTTAGCATGCTTTTACGTGGGTTCGTGAAATTGAACCAGGGTACGTGGACTTTAGTTGCCAGTACTTTATTCAGTGAGTAATCTCTCCAGTCAGAAATTTTATATTTTATTATGTTACATTGACATCAAGGATATTTCACGCACATGAGTAAGTTGGTCAAGTGCATGTACAAAACGTACTGTTAAATTGATGTTCCAAATTTTATAATGGGTTGGGTGGATATTTCATTTAATTGTAGGATATATTTTCTATTCTTGTATGTCAAAAAATATACATTTTAAATATAGTTTTAACTTGGGTTTGTTGATGTCCCACTAAGATAATTGTTTTTGTTTTTTAACATTTTTATATTTTTCAAGAGAAAAAGAGATAGAGGAAAGAGATAGAATGAAAGAGAGACCAATGGGTACACCAACGCCTCTAGCCACAAAAATGCACTCCAAATGCATGCACCAATTGTGCTTCTACTTTACATGGGTACAGGAAATTGAAAGTGGGTGTCAAGTTCTATAAGCAGTCACCTTAAACCACTGAGCCATCTTCCCAGCATAAAAGATTTATTAATGGACCTTCTGTTTTTGACATACCTGGGGAGAAAACATGTGTCAGGGAGATTAGATCAGAGTATAGCCCTGATATTTCTCCTCCCTTATGTTGTTTTCAGTTTATAGATATAGAAGTTAAGTATATGAAGCACCTGGCTCCTGTAAAGTAAACCCAGTACATATTAAATCAGTTTTTTTTTTTTTTAACTCATGGCTTCTGTGGTGCTATATAAGTGACGTCTGGTGTGAGGAGGATTCTTAAGTAGTGATAGGTTCATTTATTATAATGTTTCTTGAATGTATTCTGTGAAGTTGTTTCTTTTTTGTATTGGATTATATATATTGATCATCTATATATCTGGAGAAAGACAGGTAAATATATACACATGATAGTGAGAAGGAGGACACATGATAAGAACATTATTTCAAGCAGTGGACTTGGCTCAATAGATTAAAAACCTGGGAAGGCCAACATCTCCAGGAATAACAGTCAATTGAAAAGCTTGGAAGAAGCCAAACTACAGCTCGAAGAGAAAGTGCTTATTTACAATATTAATATAAACTGAGCATTTTAATTATACTTTTCTAAATAAGCTCCAGGAATCCACACATCTATTCTACAGCACTTTCTCAGGGTCTGTTCTGTAGCAGAAACTTTTCTGAGTGGTGAAGACACTCTAAAAACAAATGGGCTAAATACTAGCCTCAAATAATTTCTATCATGGTATATGGAGGAGTTAAACATGTATTCATATCACATTAAGAATCACATGTGTGTATATGCAATGGGAAGAGTCAAGCAAGAAAAGGATAGAAAGATACTGGGAAGTCTGCTGTATACTCCTGTGAATAAGCCCACAGATTTACAGTACGGTTTCTAAATTACTGCCATCCCAGACATAAAGAATTCTAAATTTTATCACCTTCTGCTGTCTCTCCGGGAAATATTAGCCAAAGTCATCTATAAATAGCATAAACCAGTTGGAAAAGATTATGTGTTTTACAGAGTGATGTTAAAATTGTTCCAAAGGCTAGAGAAATTCTATATAAATTCTTGAAAAGAGAAAGTCTACCTCCAACCTCAACTGTCATCATTGAGTTCCAAAAGTGAACAACAACTGGGCGATGAATTTTTCTTTCACTAATGTTATTTCTAAACCCATACATAGGCTGTTGCTGGAACATTTATCTAGTCACACTGGACAAAATTATAGAATTTGTAACGAACTCTCCAAGTTCATTCTTCACTATTCCTCCCCTGACACTGAGATGCTTAAAAGTAAAGGAAAGGTTTTAATCACGTGAGGACCAGGTAATGAAAATATTTTCCCTTTAATGAATAAAGGTGTTGTGGTTTGGTTTTGAAATGTTTCCCATGCCCTCCTACAGACTCGTGCTGGTAATTCTTTTCCCTGCACACATGGTGACATGTTTGAGATTGTGGAGTCTTTGGGAGGAGGAAGAGGAACTAAGCTGGTAGAAGCAGGCCCATCAGGACAGGCCAAGAAGGTTATAACGTCTTTGGCTTCTGGCCTATCTCTTTGCTCCCTGAGCCACAGCAATGTGTACAGCCTTTGCCATGAACTGAATTGCTCTATAATTTCTTGTTGTCATCCATGCCAACATAGCTTTCTTGTTTTCTTGAACAGTCATTTTTACTGGGATGAGATGAAATATGAATGCAGCCATGACTTGCATTTCCCTACTAACTAAAGATCTTGAGCATTTTTTACTGGTTGATTGGCTTACCCATCTTATTAATAGAAAGCATATGAGTACTAAAAGATAACAAAACTTGCTATATGGCTCAAAACTTCATAGAGAGCAAGTTTATCAAGTAGGAAAGTCACACATTGTGATGATATTATATTTTCTTAGAAAACTTCACTCTTGCTTCACACAGAGAGGAAATCATCCATTCAAAATAGAATGAAGCAGCTTTTACATGTAAGACCTTCTGATAACATTAGATTGTGTGGTAGGAAAAGTAGCTGAAAATACAGCTCTAGCTTCCTTATTAAACCCATTGGGACCACATGACTGTTCTTGGAATAGAAAATAATACTCTGAACATCACCAGTGTCTTCAATGATGATTATTTCTTGGTAGTTAAAGAAATTTTTTTGGTAGTTATAAGTACTTTATTTGTAGTCAAAGAACATAAATAATCATCTCATTGATGAATGACTTTCAGAAACTTTATCAACACATGTTACTATCAGTATTTTCCAAACAGATCCTGGCATGGTGGCATACACCTTTAATCTCAGCATCTGGGAGGTAGAGGTAGGAGAATTGTTGTTACTTTGAGGCCACCCTCAGATTGCAGAGTGAGTTGCTGGTCAGCCTGGGCTAGAGTAAGACCCTACATTGGAAAAAAAAAAAAAAATCCCAAGCAAAACAATGGAGAGCTACACTGAGGGAATGAACTTGGGGAAATCAGTAGCCCTGACTACTCAGCTTCCCTTTCATTTCCCACAGGGAAGACTCATTAACTGATTCTGCAGAGCCTGGAGTTGAGTGGGACTCAGCTTGAAAACCACTCATCCTGAGCATCTCAAGAGGATAAAATTTAATGAGTTATGATAATAACAGTCCTTTGGAAACAGCTTAAAGAAGAATATTGTCAGTTTTTTTTTCATTTAAATTCATTGAGTGAGCATGAAAGAGTGCAACATTTAAACCCTGTGATTTGCCATTAGCTTGCACATTGTCAAAAGTAAATGATAGCATTTATAAATGACGTTGTGGTTTGGCTCAAATCAGGAAGTGCTGAAATCTTGGCCTTATAACACTTTAGTGCATAAATGAAAAGAACTTAAGGATTTAACTGATTTCAGAACTAAGCATGGACTCTTGGATTGTCCATGTTTTCACATTCTATGTTCACAGTGACAGTACTGCACAATGAGTTACTGTCACCTGACTACCTGCAACAAGTTTGAAATCCATGTAAAACAAAAGAAGAAGGGTCCCTACACTGGAGGCTCTTAATTCTTTGTGTTAGTAGCTGTTACAAAAGCCTGGAATTGTGAGTAAATTTATATTCTTGGAAACCCATCTTAGTCAGTGGATATTAAACATGTTTCACATGAATGTGTGAGAACTTATCCAATTAATATGTTATAAAGAAGTCAAATTTTAAAGATCAAAATGGACAAGCAATCCTCCTAGCAACCAGAGGAGCCCATATGCATATTTAAGAAGAGAAATGAAACATTAGAAAACCAGGTTAAATTTACCAACTTCCCCATTTCTCAGTACTTCATACACAAGTCACAACATCTTGGAACTTGTTATAAAGCTCACATAAAATTCATACAGAAAAGTGTATGTCATGATCTTCAGCTTGCGTCAATCTAGCTGGATTTTCAGTCACTTATATCAACATCATTCACTGTCTTGAACTACTGACCAGTGAAGTGTTACAATGCCAAGAAACGTGTTCTGAAGTGAGGTCATGTTAATCTTGGAAGTTTGACTAAAGAAGTTTAAAAGTTGAAAATCATAACATAAGATGGAGTTGACTATTTTAAGTACCCAGCAGCCAATTAACTTGGTGACCTTCTAGAAATGACATGGGGAGACTGTGTGAAAAAATGGAAAAGGATCAGAATATTGGGCTAGCATCCTTTAGGATGAAAGAACATTCTAATGATGAGCATAATGAAGAGAATTTCATTAGCAGATAATTCATGCATTTTATACATACCAATTAATTGACTGGAATAATTACTTGGCTCTGATTTTTTTCTCTTTTAAGTTTATTCTCTGTCTTTACATGGTGTTTAAAAGCACAATTATTGCTAAGATCCCTTGAACTCCAGTTTAAATTATTTATATGACTTTACTTAGAGAATTAAAATATAAAATGCATAGCCTAAAAGAATGTATCGCTTTTATATTGTTTTAGTCTTATAATTAATTTGTGACTAAAATATAACATAACATGTATTACATCTATGCTAATGAACATGTACAAAAATATCAAGTAAACATCTATTATGTGTTGGATACAGTCTGATCTTCTTGGATACAATGGAGAAAGAACTTAAGAAATACTGACTTCTTGAATAAAATATAATAGCAGAGAAGAAAGTTAATAAATAATTAAAACATGTTTTGATTTTAAATAATAACTATCATAGGCCTAAAGGAATCGAAGAGGAATGAGGTTTACTACTGTGACTGATAAAAATAAATTTCCCAGAGATATCTATTCTTTGTGATCTATAGAAAATGTGACTAAATTCTTGATTTATTAGGTTTTTTAAACATATAGAACTTTTCTGATAAATAATTTTTTCATCTCATGTTTACCATAATAGTTAGAAAAAAAAACTTACTGAAACATACTATATTCAAGTTTGAAGATTAAAATAAAAAAAAAAACTATGGATACCAAAACATGTGAAAATTTTTATATGGAACCAATGATAAGAACTGACATCAGTACAGATAGAAGAGTGTTAAGATAAATTGTAAAATCAGCAAGAAAAATTTAAAAGCTGAAAAACCAACAGAAGCATTACTGAGATAAAAGCCACGACATAAAATGGAAGATCACACAGAACATTTGGACGTGTTGGGACTTTCTCCTCTGAGGTAGGAGGAGCCAACTTGCTACTGGTGAGGAAAAGAAAGACTGTCAGCGAGTAGTGTAAAAGGATTCCTGCCTCTTCCGTTTTGCTGAGAAAGCGTGTCTGTCAAGTGTGGAAGCATGGGTACCATGTAGAATTCTACATGCTTTTGGATGGTGGACGAAAATATGGAGAGAAACAATCGCAGTTTTGATAAGTTTTGAATGAACCCAGCAGACACTGACTATGAGGAGTGGAGATGGAGAACAATGGAAGAGTCAGAGACGATTCCAATTTCTTTTTTAGCTCAGTTAGATTCAGGTATGATAGGTCTAATTCTGATATAAGAATTGTAGTATCTGAAATATAGTTGGAAATGTAAGTTTTAGTAAGATTTGATTGATGGCATAGTGATTAAGCTGAAGGGTGGTAATGACCCTGTATTTTAAGATCTATTCTGAAATTTCTAGCAGTTAAAGAGGAGTCTAAATTTTAGTGCTGGTTTCTATTCATTCATTGTTACTTTTCTTAAATTTTCCTTTGCTAGGTTTTATACATTAGGTTTTATAATCTCTCTCTCTCTCTCTCTCTCTCTCTCTCTCTCTCTCTCTATATATATATATATATATATATATATATATACATATGTATGTATGTAGATGTAGATGTTATATATATATATATATATATATATATATATATATATATATGTTATATATATATATAACAACTGTTCCAGTAAACTATATTTTCCATCTTATATTTAGGTAGAACACACTAGGTTGGAAAAAAATCTTACTGAAACAATTAAGTTTGGAGGTTAAAACATATAAACACTAATTCTCTCCCAACACACACACACACACACACAACTATGAATGTTTTGTGACATATTTAATTAATGGTTCACTCACTATCTGTTTGTGATAACATTTCTACATATTTTGATAAACTTTTATTTATTTAAAATGTTTTTATTTATTTAATAGAAGGCAGAGAGAGAGAGAGACTATGTGCACCCCAGGGCCTCTTGCTAATGCAAAGAAACTCCAGATGCATGTGCCACTTGTGTATCTGGCTGTACATTGGTGTGGGAAATCAAACCCATGCCTTCAAGGTTTGCAAACAAGTGTCTTTACACACTGAGCTATGTCTCCAGTCCTTGAAGAACTCTTAAAGATTTGAAAAGACTTCCTAACCATTTCTTATAGCCAGGTGTGGTGGTACACACCTTTAATCCCAGCACTAGGAAGTCAGAGGCAAGAGGATCATGTGTCCTTAACTGCAGAGCTGCCTCCAATGTAATGGTTAGCTTTACACCGACTTGACTAAATTAAACGATGTACAGGCACAGGTAGCTTGTCAATCATTGTTTTCCTGTCCATTTCTGGAGATAACTGAGAGACAGATTAGTCTTTGGCTTGGAAGAAGTCCAGAAGAATGTCTTTACTGATGTGGATTTCATGTATTCTGTAGAGTGTGGAAATAGACCAAAATGATAGGTTTATATGTTGAGGGAAAATGCCCAAGGGGTAAGTACCATTTCCATCATGTTATGACAGTTGAACCACTTGTAAACATTTGACTTGCTACTATTAGTGTTGACACAAATCATGACTGAAGTAGTGCTTGTCAGTCTCTTTCACCATGAAGTTTCTCTTCACCCCTTTGTCCTCCTGCTTCCTTTGGAAGGAAGTGACTAAGGAAGCCCAGGCACAAAGAATACAGAGTTCTGTTCCTCTTTCTCAAGGTCAAGGAAACTACATGTGAGTGTTTCTGACCCACTTGCTTCAGTTAATAACATATGAGTTATTATGACTCATAATCTGTCGGGATTCATGTGGTAGCCCTGTTTGAGGGTGGCAGAGAACCTTATGCATATGGCCCCGCAGGAAGACAAAGGATCCTACATAAATTAGGCATATATGTATTGAGTATTAAATGTGAAGGAGTTTGGCAAGGAGAGTTATGATAAAAATCACTATACATGTGAGTTCAAAGAAAATTTATAACTCCAGATGTGTAATATCACATGACCGCATCCACTTGATTCAGCACAAAGCCTTGGATGGTAAAAATGGATATCTGAGTCTATTCATGGTTGTTCTGCTGTACAATAGACATGGTAGTGCCAGGAGGACATGTAACATGGGCAGAAACAAACTCATGTCCCTCCCACGATTCCCACCCCTGGGACAGCTGTGAATATTTTCATTACTAATGCAGGGCAATATGTTTTTGTTTTTTTTTTTTTTTCATGGAATTAAGGCCCAGATTAGTTTGTCATTTGGTTCACTGTAGATTAAGCTGGGTAAATCATGTCTAATCTACTGACCCCTGTACAAGAGCTCATGGACTCAAATATGTTCTCATGCTAACCTTGGAGAATCAAGGTTGGTTTTGGTTTTATTGACACAAGAACATCGTTTACCAATAAACACATGAGATAGATAGAGCACGTGTTGCAGTCCAGTTCACATTGCTGGTAGAAATCACCCAATCAAGAGCAGCATCTGGGAAAAAGATTTATTTTGGCTTACAGGCTCGAGCGGAAGCTCCATGATGGCAGGGAAAAGAATGGCATGAGCAGAGGGTGGACATCAATCCCTGGCATAGGTGGACAATAGCAACAGGAGAGCGTGTCAAACACTGGCATGGGGAAACTGACTATAACAACCATAAGCCCGCCCCCAACAATACACTGCCTTTAGGACCATTAATTCCCAAATATCCATCAGCTGGGAACCTAGCATTCAGAGCACCTAAGTTTATGGGGTTCACCTGAATCAAACCACCAAATTCTTCCCCTGGCCCCCATAATCTGATATCTATACATGATGTAAAATGCAATGCATTCATCTAATGTTGAAAGTCCCCAATTTTTTTTAATCAATTCCAAAGATGTTCATACACCCCCATAGTCCAAGATCTTTCAACTGAGCCATAAGACCAAACAATAACCTCAAGAAACCCATAATAGCACAGAATAAATATTCACGCTGCAAAAGATGACATTAGGCATAGCAAAGAAACATTCAACCAATACAAGATTTAAAACAACCAGGGAAAACATCAAACTCTGTAGCTTCAAGTCCAACAATTCTAGCCAGTGACAAATCTCCAAGACTAATAATTCTAACCAGCAACAAGTCTCTGGCATTCCAATTGTGCCCCCCCAGCTAGGCTACTCACATTCCTGGAAAACTTCACCAGGGCCAGCAGCTTTCCTCAGCAGCCATCTCATGGTCCCAGCGTCTCCAATGGGTCTCCCCTGTAATCCACGGTTCATCCTCATGGTCCCATGGGCTCCCCATGCAGGCATTGAACAAACCTGCTTCACACTGCCCGTGGCCATTTCCAAATCACAAGACCGTGTGGCAAACTCAATGACCCTCTCTTTCCTGCATTTCTTACACTCCATAATACCAGGTAGGGTGCCAGTTTGTTAATCCATTGGGGAATAAAACAGACTTTGAAGAACAGGACACTCCTTAAGCATTCAGGCCCCTTCAAAAGAGTCTATGTTCTTCCTGTTGCCCCAGGGCAGGTCAGCTGGCCCAGTCTCAAAGGTTGTAATCTCTCAGTTGCAGCTGAACAGGCAACAGTTCGCCCAAAGATTTTTCTTTCTGTGCCACATCCCTCTGCACACACCAGTTCATTTCTATGCAAAGCAAACCTGCACAACTTCTCAGGACACAGGCATAAGAGCAAGCTTCTCATACAAACTGCTAGCCCAGTCCAAGCAAAGCTCTTTCTCACCCTGATAAGCCAAAGTTCATAGTCCATAATTCTTACTGTGTTCAGGCCTTTCAACTCTGACCAGAATAGTTCATAAAGCTGTAATTACAGCACTGCGAGGTGTCTCTTAGGCTAAGGTTTCAAATCCTTCCACATTCCTCTTGCAAATCAGCTCCAAAAGGCCAAAACCATACAGTCAGGTGTCTAGCAGCAATCCCACTCCTCAGTACCACTTTACTATTGCAATTCGGTTCACATTGCTGGTAGAAATCACCCAACCAAGTGCAGCTTGTGGGAAAAAGAGGTTTATTTTGGCTTACAGGCTTGAGGGGAAGCTCCATGATGGCAAGGAAAACAATGGCATGAGCAGATAGTGGACATCACCCCCTGGCCAACATAAGGTGGACAATAGCAACAGGAGAGTGTGCCAAACGCTGCCATGGGGAAACTGGCTCTAAAACCCATAAGTCCACTCCCAACAATACACTCCCGCCAGGTGGCATTAATTCCAAAATATCCATCATCTGGGAACCTATCATTCAGAACACCTAAGTTTATGGGAGACACCTGAATCAAACCACCACAGCACGTGAAGCACCGATGAGATTGGAGAAATGGCTAATGCTTCCATTGCAGAACTGTGAGAAGCTGAGCCCAGCATGGAAGTAAAAAATGCATAATTGCCTGACCTATGAGTATGGTATAAATCAGTGTTTGCTACCTTCACTTATAAGTCTGTGCTAAGTGTTCTTACAGAAACAGAAAAGTAAAATAGTATTTATAGGCACCATTAAATTATTAAATTTATAAACTAAGTCAAATAAGAAAAAAAAAGCTGACCATATGTACTTGGTGGTATTAATGTTCTGGTGATCCTAATTGGTTTCAGTATAATTAAAATACAAAAATTGAGATCATTATGATAAAATTTAATTATAGGTATTTTTATAGATGGTAATGATAATTTGTGAGTGATCATAAGAGCTCAAAAGACAGATTATAAAAGAATAAAAGCAAACATGGCCTGGATTGTTGAATTATCACTCACATGGATGCTTCAAGAGAAAACTTGCAAAGGAAAAATTGGATACTGGTTCCAAAAAAGTAGGCAGAGTAGAAATTTGACAGAGGTGGTGAGAGTGGGGGCAGGAGAGAGCAGAAAGAGACTCCAAGGACCAGGAATTTTTATATGGAAGTGATCCAGCCCTCCCTCTCCTAGAAGCTCCCACAACGAAGTACGACTCATTTCATACCCTAATCCTGAGTTTCTTAGGAGTTAAACAATTGCTTATTTCATAGTGGTAGTTTTAGAATCAATGCTGTCAGAAGACACAGAGATGGCAAAGGAGGTGAAGTATCAGAGGCAGGGCCCGCAGTCAAGCTTCAGAACATGGGCAAGAGTTTCAAAGAGCCCAGTGTTTGTGATTAGGAGGAGGAAGGTAGAAGAGAAGGGGAATGGCACCTACAGATGGGGAGCATAGCCACAGAGCTCGATCTGGGGGAGTGAAAAACGGAAGTAGCAATGTGTGGGATGATGTTAAGGCTGGAGCATAATTTGGCTAGAAATTAAGTACTAAGTTTTCAAGTTCAGCTATGCAACTTGACTTTAAAAGCAGAGTATCAGTGAGAGAACACCCCAATTCTAATTTAACTTCAAATTGAGAGGTCATTTTAGTAATTAAGCAACATCAGTGAAATGTAAACCAGACTGTAAAAAACATGCAGTTAGAAACCATATCTGGGCTGGAGAAATGGCTCACTGATTAAGGTGTTTGCCTGCAAAGCCTAAGAACTTGTGTTCCATTCTTCAGTACCCACACAAAGCCAGATGCACAGAGGCACGTGCATCTGGACTTGGCTTGCAGTTGCTGGGGGCCCTGGCGTGCCCATTCTCTTGAATATCTCTTTTCTTTGTGTGTGTCTCTCTGCTTCAAAATAAATAAATAATTAAATAAATAGCAGAAATGAATGTATAAACAAAACCCATAAACAAATTTAAGGTGAAGATTTCCAAATGGACTGGAGAATATAATTTTAATATATGAAAACAATAAAGGTCACATTAAAACAACCTAAAAGAAAACAAATGCAATGACTGAAAAAAGGTATAGAGTCTAAACAACAATTCTCATGCTCAAACCTAAAGATTTACACTATGAATTTACACTAAGGATGTGAAGAAATGAAAGTTATATTCAAATGTTGTCATTATTTGCAAAGGCTTGAAGAAAAATATCTAGCAATTGCATTTCTTTTCTGTTGTAGAACAGCATGACTTAGTTATGATATAATGTTATTTCAATGTTTCTGTGGATGAGGACATGAGGCAGTTTAACAGTGTTCTCTGAGCTTCCATAAAACTACGAATCCAAGAGCTGACTTCCCTGTGATGAACCCCCAGAACTTGGTCTTTCGCAGCTGTAGGACTGAGGTCTATGCTATCATGCGATCTGTCATATGGGGATGACTTTTATTCCCAGAGTCCCCCAGTTCTGCCCTATTGGCTGCCATAGGTGATTCACAACATGACTGTTTACTTTTTTCTTTATCAGGAGGACTGTAGTTGCAAAAGTCTTCTATGATGCATCGTAACTATGGAATAAACTATGCCATCACCATTTGCTATATATCACAAACTAGTGGAGAGAATCACATTGTGTCCTATCTACAGAATATCCCTGCCTCTGTAGGTGCAGGGACTACTAAAGAGATACACACCAGGGGTTGAATATTCTAGTCATTGGAAAATTTACTGGCCATAGTCATGAAGAAGAATCAGGAAAACAGGATTTTTTTTTTTTTTTTTGAGACTGTGAATGGATTTTAAAGATGTCCAGATTTGAGGCCAGGGAGATCCCTGATGCCCCCAACACATTACAGACCATTGTGGAGGCCCTTGGTTTACCATGAGGAATAGATGGTATGAGCCTATTGCTAAAGATGCCACATACTTGGGCTGCAAGGCCACTGAGAAATCCTGCTGGAATGGAGTTGAAAACCTCCTCCATATAGACCAGCTGACAGAAAGCTGGAAGAAGCCATTCTGCATGCAGTTCAATGGAAGAGAGAGAAATCACCAGTGAAGATACTCAACAGTGGACACTGCAAGCCTTATATTTTGCCAGCCAGGCCAAATGAGCTGACAGGTGCAATAGTGTCATGGTAGAAACCAACTGCCCTCTAACTGGACTGGAGGCCCACTCCATGGGAAGGAATAAATCCCTGATACTGAAAACCTAAAACAGGGGTAATCATGAGCCGTAGAGGTATAAAGTCTGCTGCTGTATGCTCATCAAAGTGCCCAGTAAGCACTTCTCTTAAGGTTCATACCCATATATTAAAATATATTAATACTACTCTCATTTTTGGCAGAGAACCTTCTCTTTTCAGATGGCAGTGACCTTGAGATGACTCAGAAGGCATCATGGTGCTGGAAAGAAGTGACAGGAGTGCTCAGCACTGCAATATCTCCATCACACCTTCCAAGGCTCAGGGTCCATTGTGGAATAGGTGGTGGAAAGAATATAAGAGCCAAAGGAAGGGTAGGACTCCTTACAATGTGTTCCCTCAGACACAAAATGTCCTGTATATCCATGACCTCACAGTGCCTGACACTACCTACACAAGACCCTCATAATAGGAGGAAAAGATCATGACATAAAAATAAGAGAGACTGATTGAGAGGGAGTGGAGTTATGATTAAGAATGGAGTTTCAGGGCTGGAGAGATGGCTTAGCGGTTAAGCGCTTGCCTGTGAAGCCTAAGGACCCCTGTTCGAGGCTCGGTTCCCCAGGTCCCACGTTAGCCAAATGCACAAGGGGGCGCACGCGTCTGGAGTTCATTTGCAGAGGCTGGAAGCCCTGGCACGCCCATTCTCTCTCTCTCCCTCTATCTGTCTTTCTCTCTGTGTCTGTTGCTCTCAAATAAATAAATAAATTAATTAATTAATTAAAAAAAAAAAGAATGGAGTTTCAAAGAAGAAAGTGGGAGAGGGAGGGCATTACCATGGGATATTGTTTACAATCATGGAGGTTCATAAAAAATTTTTAAAAAATAATAAAAAAAGATGTCCAGATTTGAATTTTGTAGCAATATTATAGCAGTTTTCACATCAATTATTAAGTTAATTTTACATTTAAGGATTTTTATTGAAGATATAATTTGCTATAAAGCTAAATGTAGTATTTTTATAAATGTAAGATTACAAATGGCTTAAGGGTATGTAATTAATTATGTAGATTTTTAGTATATTAAAATAGTTTCCAAATTTGTTTCAGATATTTGGTAAATCCTGATTATACAAAGAAATACTATGTATTACCTATTTTACTAGGAGCTACCTCTCTGATAATAGCCAGCAGTTGAAGCTTTTTATTGCATTCTACATTTTAAAATACTGCCTTTTATAACTTGTTACTTTGCATACTGTTTCAATAAGAAAGTTTGACTGAAATTTCAGAAAACAAAAACTCTTTGATATTCATTTATGTAAATACATGAATTTCTAATTAACAGAACATATATACTTTATTATTTTTTAAAGTAGTTTTAATTGCAAACTCCCAGTGTAATGGATTTTTATGTTTATATTCCTGAAAACAGTCATGAACAAACAATTTATATACACCTGTATATTGAGTTTTGGGGTGAATTAAAGGCAAAATTCTTGTCAAGATGTTCCCAGTAACTTAGTAACATTTAGTGGAGACTTTCAATCGCATGTCTTTCCCTGGTTTCCTCAAGATTATAGAGTTATGTAAAAAGGTTTATTACAAATGTCTATATTAATAAGGTTAGTGTGATTTTCAGAAACATGGTGTTAATTTATATTTTTGCTTATGTAACTTAAAAATCATTATTTTCTTTTTCATGAGTTATTTTTCACCTAAATCAGCGCCTTAAGTAAGGTCCTTGAAGTATGAAAAAGCAACAATAGTGTGCATCTTTGGCTTTGTTGAATTTCTCACATCAAGTGGGTGTAGAGGATTAGTTTGTATATGAAAGTCATTTTGGATGTTGCTGTTAGGTTTGCTTCCAGTCCGTGTTTACCAGATGGATTATAATGCTCATTAAACTGCTGTGTATAAAAATGGGGACATGCCTTGATGGAACTGCTTGTTATCACGCTCCACATCTGCATTTCTAATTTGTCTTAATTGTGTACATATAAAATTTGGTCAGTATTTTGCATTTCAAAACTCCATTCTAATTTCATATGTATCTGATAGTTCATGAAAGCAATTATGTACTTAAATAAGACAATCATTGTGTAATTGGCATATTTCAGTTTCAATAGAGTTGTTTCAATTAACTAGAATCTAATGCATACTAGAAATATCTCCAACAGAGAATTTATTGATTATCAACTAAGCATAGAGGTATGAAGCAACATATCCTAATGTTCATTTTCTGAAATGTCTTCCTCCAAGGGAGAGTTGGGTTTAAATGCATAAATTGCACTTAAATAGTGTATATCATGGTTGACACTGCTTTGTTTACCACTGTCCTCAGCACATTTCTGTTTTATTTAAACAAATGTTGTGAAGTTAATGTATTTCACTTAGGTTCAAAAATCCCATTTTATTCAATATATTAAGAACACTCTACTAACTCACAAAGGTTACTAAGATGCAATGCACAACTTTTACATTCTTTAAAAGTCCCCAACAATTTATGATTCTCTCCCTTTCCTTCCTTTTATTACTTTCAGCCTGTCTTCCTCCATATATTCTCCCTTTTGTTTTATCTGTCTTATCTTATGTCTATTTAGCACATATCTATCACATATCACCAAGTGAACTATCATTTATTGCTTTTTTGAATATTTATGATTAACTGTGACAATTATTTAAATGGGAATTTTTTGTTTTTGCTACTGGATTCCAGATAATTTTTTCTCTCATCATATGAATATATTGAAATGTCTTATTAGACCAATAAAAATACAAAATTTCAGGTATAAGATAAAGGATATGTAGATCTTAGTATAAAAATAAAAAAAAAGTACTGGTAAATTATTCTATCACCCAGCAGATCATAATCTATATTTCACTGGAGATAATTATATTTATTGGATGAATTTATAAGTCATACCCATTTTAAGTTTTTATTGCCTTATTGAAGGAAGAACAGGATAATGACGGCAATTACGATGCAGGGATTTTTGGCTTCAGGGAGGGATTAAATTCCACACAGATGCCGAAGACTTTAGGCTTATGGACACCACCTTTTGAGTTTTTACCAAAATTAGCACATTATTGAAGAAACAGACTCTGAGAAGGGAAAATTATGAATTATGAGGTATATTTTAGGGAGGATTAGAATCCTGAAGGAAGGCTAGCAGAGAGGCTCAAACCAGAAGGGAATTCTCCCCTTGCTTGGCTGGAAAGAAAGAAAGGAGAATGGACATAATCTCCTTCACAGAGAAATCTCTCCAGGAAAAACCCATGTTGAGATGGCAAGGTGCGCGCGCGCGCGCGCGCGCGCTGCGCGCGCAGCGCGCGCACACACACACACACACACACACACACACACACACACCAAAGCACAAGAGCCAAAAGATCCCCCCTCACCTTCCCAATCATATAGGATAATGGAAGACACAAGGCTTAAAGAGACACCATACAGCAAAATAGGGAAACATCAGAAGACAAAAATCAAGTAGGAAACAAGCAGGGAAGTTTGCCCAGCCAAATAAGAAATCCTTCCTTCCCAAAGGGGCTGGGAATCAAGGACCAAAGCTTACCGTAGCAGGAACTGCGAAGGTCAGAAAAATGAATAGCCAAGAGAAATGACACAAGCGCCAGGCCCATTCATACGGGTCAAACATCTTTTAAGAATGAACCTTGCTGGCAGACGCAGGTGTGTAAGGGAGAGATCTAATCGGTTGGCGTGCTGAAGAGGCTGACTCAGCAGTGGCCAGCACAACCTGGTGTTCAAATCTGAGGAAGGAGCAGCAAGGCTGGAAAGAGTGTTGCTTGCAGCCATCTTGGGTGAGGCTGGGTAAGGCTCATGCTCTAGACCTGCCGGGACAGGCAAGGTAGCATCCATGTTCTCCTCTGTCCCTGGGTGACTGCCTAATAAGAAGCTATCGTTCTCCTGTTCCTTCTTCATTATTTTCAAACACTGTTTCTTTATTAATTTTCCCTCCTAAATTTCACTTTTTTTTCTTTATTACTGGAAAATCCTACCCTCACTTTATTTATTTATAAAAGTTACTTGGTCAACAACTTCTCATTTGAAATAGAAATTTGCATTCCAGGTTGTACCTCTGAATATCTCTATCCTCATCTACTTCACATGTGCCAGGATTATTCTGGGAATTAAGCAATCTGAATTGTAGTGCTAGTTTTCTGTCTTCTAGTCTCTCAAACATTGCCATATTTTATCCTAGTGAAGGAGCCACAGGCTGTTTTTTTTTTAAGGCAGTTTTGGTTAGGGACAAAAGCCCAAAAGACAACCACTGCTCCTTGGCAAGGATGAAGCTGTTGTCTCATCAGTATGCAAGCACCACAGCCGCCCTACAGTCCCTAGGTGGGCTGGTCTGTGGGTTCTGCCCTTTGAGTTTACAATCCACTCATGTCTTGACCGTACATCTCTGCTTCTGGTGGAATTATCCATTTTCAATCAACTATAAAGGTGTGTCCAGGCTTTCTCTGTGCCCAGTGATCTCTGCCTGGGTACATCTATGTCTGTAAGTCTGGCTTCCCCTCCCCCAGCTTGGCTGGGTGGGGCATGGGGAGCAGAACACTGTTTCTTGACCTTGGTAATTTTATCCTTGACTCTGCTTTATGCTTTAGGGCAATTTCTCACTTTAATAACATGCATAAATTTTCTCTAATCTCGGAGTTTATCATATGCATACTTTCTTCACACTCTAGATCTTCCAAGTAGAGATTTCCTCTAAACTCTAGGCCCAAATGCAGAGTAGCCATAAGTATAACTCTATTTACTACCCATTTCTTACTATCTTGTACACTCTCTTTCCAATTCTTCCTTTTGAAAGATTTTTAAAATATTTTATTTATTTTTTAGAGAGAAAGAGAGGCAGATAGAATAGGCACATCAGGGCCTCTAGCCACTGCAAACGAACTCCAGATGCATGTGCCCCCTTGTGCATCTGGCTTATATGGGTCCTGGGGAATCGAGCCTGAGTAGTTGAGTTTTGCAGACAAGTGCCATCTCTCCAGGCCCCCTTCTATTTTTTTTTTTTTTTTTTTTTCCAGGGTAGGATCTCACTCTAGCCCAGGCTGACCTGGAATTCACTATGTAGTCCAGGGTGGCCTCAAACACACAGCAGTCCTCCTACCTCTGCCTCCTGAGTCCTGAGATTAAAGGTGTGCGCCACCACGCCCGGCTCTCTCCTATTCTTAAACCATCACCACTCACTCTTAACTTTCTTCCTTGGGGAAGCTCAAGATGAGTGGTATGCTTTGCACATGAGTGCGGGCTTTTAAGTCTGTCTGCATAGGTTTTGGCTCCCACATGTTCATGGCTGTGTTCCAGCCTCTTCCTAGACCTCCATGTTTCTTAAATGAACCTCATTAATGATGCTGGTTCTTTTTGTTTGTTTGTTTGTTTGTTTTGTCCACATGAGTGTGTGTTTTCTTTGTTTTTAATTTTTTTGTTTATTTTTATTTATTTATTTGAGAGTGACAGGCATAGAGAGAAAGAGGCAGAGAGAGAGAGAGAGAGAGAGAGAGAGAGAGAGAGAGAGAGGGGGAGAATATGAACGCGCCAGGGCCTCCAGCCACTGCAAACGGACTCCAGACGCGTGCGCCCCCTTGTGCATCTGGCTACCGTGGGTCCTGAGGAATCAAGCCTCGAACCAGGGTCCTTAGGCTTCACAGGCAAGCGCTTAACTGCTAAGCCATCTCTCCAGCCCAGAGTGTGTGTTTTCTATCTTCCATGTGCTTGTGATTTCACTCTAGACTTTACCTAGACACCAAATTCCCTTAAATAAACCCCACAATTTGTGATTTCTCCCTAAATAAACTCAGTACTTCATAATTTATCCTTCTTGAGTCTTTTATTTTTATCAATTCTTTGATTAGGAAAATAGGATAAAGACCCAAAATTGGGATTTGCATGTTTGGGAGACCTCTCCTGAACCCCAATATCACGATCCTCTCAACTATCTTCTCACAACTGAGCATTTTACATTCAAGACCCAGGAGAATCAGTTCTGCTGTAACTTCTGATACATTTCTGGATGATACCCAGTCTTCTCTTCTGTCATTTTCAATTTAGCAATAAGTCATTATTCATCTTCACCTAGCTTTTGTTCAAGGCCAATCATAAAATTACCCCCAGTTGTATGTATGTATAGTGCCTATGCACTATATAATAGAATGCTAACAACTAGATAAATACTAGGTTTATTGTTATAAAAATTAGTTCAGGGGTGGAGAAATGTCTTAGTGGTTAAGGCACTTGCCTGCAAAGCCCAAGGACCCAGGTCCAATTCCCCAGTGCCCACATAATCCACATGTGTAAGGTGGTACATGTGGCCTTGGTGTAACCATTCCCTCTCTCTCTCTCTCTCTCTCTCTCTGCTTCTCTTTCTCTCTCTTTTGCTTTCCCATAAATGAGTAAATAAATATAGTTTTTCATTGTTTCAGTGTGCTCCAGGTAGAATAATCCAGCAATAACATACATAAAGTTATAGTAGATAATTTCTATTTAATTTTATATATGACCATGTAAAACTCATGTATTTATTACTTGATAGGCCTTAATTTCAGAATTTTATTCAGTCTGTAATATGAATATGGTCAATTGAAGTATTTGTACACTAGTTCTCATTGGTGCTTTAAATCTGTTTAAAAAGGGCTAGAGACATGGCTTAGTGGTTAAGGTTCTTGCCTACAAAGACAAAGGACCCAGGTTCAATTCCCCAGGATTCATGTAATGCAAGATGCACATGTACATGCATCTGGAGTTTGTTTGCAGTACCTGAAAACCCTGGTGTGTCCATTCTTTCCCTTTCTCTTTTTCAAATAAATAAAATAATATTTCTTTTTTTAAAAAGTATGTAATGTCCTTTTATGTAATGGTAAACTATTTTATTCATTAATTCCTGTGGGGAAATGGAATATATTTCTGTTAGGGAAAAAGCATGAAAGACTTGGCTCAACAGCTGAGACAGGATTTATTTAGGGAAAGCTTCACGAGGGCTCTGACTAGGAATGTCAGAAAACACTTCCCTTTTATTACAGGGTGGAGGGGTTATTGGAATTCTTTGGTTTCAGGGAAGTTCACCTTGCCTCAGGGTTTGGGCCACTTCAAGGAAATGGTAATCAAACAAGTGTTTTGGGTCATCCCAAGAAAATGATAATTTGGACCTGTGGTCTGGGTCTTTCCAGGAAAGGGACAATTGGGAGGGGTAGTTTGGGTCACTCTTAGGAAACAGAGAGTTACAATGAAGTGACAATCAGATTCCAAAAATGGTTCTAACAATTGCTTCCAGAGATTTTAAAAGATGTATTTTCTTTTAATTTTTAACTTTATTCATTAATTTGAGAGGTGGGCACAGAGAGATAAAGAGTATATGGACAGGTCAAGGCCTCTTGCCACTGGAAACGAACTCCAGACGCCTGTGCCACTTTGTACATGTGTCTTTACATAGGTACTGGGGAATTGAACCTAGGCTGTCAGTATTGGCAAGCAAACACCTGCAACCATTGACCCATCTCTACCACTCCTGGGTAGTTATTCTTAATAATTGTAAATGCATAGATACCTATTTCTGGAAAAATTTTTAAAGTTTTATATTTTGAGGGTTGTTTTCACTGTTAAATTGTAAAATAGCTCATTGGAGTAGTTTTTGACCTTACAGTGTAACATTTTCTTTCTGGTTCTCCAACTACGTAGTGGTCCTGGTATTGACTGCCAAGGGAACCATTTTTATTGTGATTCAACTTCTGGCTAATAATGTCCATGTAACAAATGGCAGGAAAGGAAGATGGATCAGGTCTTATTCTTACTTCAGATTCCCAGCAACGCATGTCAGAAAAGAAAAAATTAATACCAAACAAGTATAATTAGGAGAGACTGATTTTCTAGCCCAATTTCCTCATTAACTACCACTCCATATTCTTTCATCTATTCTGATAATGATAATACTAAAATTGAATGGGAGACAAAAGGTAAGTAAACTATGTCAATGAAGGAACAGTGCCATTAAAAAATAAAGCCAGGTCCTCAGCACCTATGAATATGAAAACTTAATGGAAAATGAGCTTTAGAGAGATAATTTGAGATCTGAGTTATGCAGATAGGTCTGGCTCACTCTGGAATGCTCAGTGTATTCACAAAGATCCTCATTCAGTGAGACAGGAAGATGAAGTTAACAAAAGGCAATGCAGTGCTGGAAGCAGATGGTGAGAGACTAGACCTTTGAGTATGGAAAAGAAGGCCTGAAGCCCTTCCCACAAGCAATCTTGGAAGGTTTAAAAAGCCAGCAAGCACACTCTTCCCTTACAGCCTCCAGGAAGGAAGTAGGCTTGCCAGAAGGTTGATATCAGCTCAGGCAGAATGATTTGGACATTGAGCATTCCAAACTGGAAGAAGATAAACTTTTGTTATCTTAAGCCACTAGGTTTAAAATCATTTATTACCACCATGAAAAACTACCTAGTGAATTAATGGCAAAGAAGTTTATTTAGCTCAAACATTAATGAATCAGAACCAACATTAGCCAAGACAGGGGAAAAGAAGAGTGTGTATTTTTAGTTAAGTGTTTACTTAAAGAAGGTGGGGAGACTCATCGTTTCTTTTTCTTTTCTTTTCTTTTTTTTTTCTTTTTCTTTTTGATTTTTGAGGCAGGGTCTCTCTCTAGCTCAGGCTAACTTGGAATTCACTATGTAGTCTCAAACTGGCATCCAACTCACAGCAGTCCTCCTACCTTGCCTCCCGAGTTAGGTGTGAACCACCACACGTTTCCATTTCTCACTTTTAGTGACTCTCCATAGTGATATTCACGCTGGCTAGGCTAATTTAAATTCCTACCAGCAATGAATAAGATCCATCCCCATCCTCACCACCATTTGTTGTTATTATCTTTCTTTTTTTCTGTTTTTTTTTTTTTTTTTTCTAGTTTTTTGAGGTAGGGTTTCACTCTAGTCCAGGCTAACCTGGAATTCAATATGTAGTCTCAGGGTGCCTTGAACTCAGGATGATCCTCCTCCCTCTCTTCCTCTGCCTCCCTCCAGAGTTCTGGGATGAAAGGCGTGAGCTACCACACCCAGTGTTATTACTTTTCTTAATTGAGGTCCATTCTGACTGGGCTGAGATACAATCTCAGTATAATTTTAAGTTGAATATCCCTGATGCATACATGAGGTTGCTAAACCTCCTTTCATGTTTATGGTCCATTTGCATTTTATACCCAGTGAAAGGTCTACTCCTGGTGCTATTATCCTGTTCACTGTATCATGACGATATTATGTCCTGTTAATTAGGTTGCTCTTAGTTATTTAGTGTCTTGATTTCAAGTGCATAGTTAGCAAGGATTTTCTCCCAAGTATGGGCTACTTTTTTTTTTTTTTAATTTTGGTTATAGAAAGCTACGTGAGTGATTAGAACTTCGTGTTTGTGGAGAGCTGGAATGTTAAATATCTGGAATCAAATTATGTGGTGTTCAGCCTAACATCTTTTGGATAATCACTTAAAATTCTTCCAGATTTTGTTAACACAATACTAGCTTCCACAAACCCAAAAGCTAAGAATGTAATCAGGTAGTGTCTAGAATCTGTAATAGAGATTGCCCTCCTTTGCTATATCTTACCAACCTGATATTCTCATGAATATATTTGACAAGTACCTTGATTTCTTTCTTTCTTTTGTTTTGTCACTAAGAAACTCCCTGAAACTATTAACACACTTCAATATGGTCTATGTGGTAATGTACATATGTGACCATGAGCTGTGGTCATTATTTGTTCCAGCATCAACTATCTCTTATTTTTTTAAGTTAATAATTGTCTTTTCATTTTAACATGAACAAAGAGAGAACTTGTGGAGGAAGGGAAATGACTGGTAGGTTGAGATGGAGAAGAAAAAGGGAGAGTCTGTGAATGGTAAATATAGTCAAAATACATTATGTATTAAAAGAAAATGTGGTTATAGAATGCACAATTATGTCCAATGATTACATGGCAATTAAATTTTTAAAAAAACTACCTTTATTTTAATTATTTACTTAGTATTCTTCAAGTAGCTCTTGACACATTAACTAACAAAAATTCCATAAATTAATAAAAATCTTTTATAACTCATAATCAAACAAAAATCTTTTATTATCATAATGTACCTATGCTCAAATTTCTGGTTAAACTCTGACATTATAAAGAGATGGTATTGACTATTTTCTCTGTCTGTCTCTACCTCTGTCTCTCTGTCTCTTCTTCTGTCTCTTTATCTCTGTTTCTCTCTTTCACACATATACAAACAAACGTACACACACACACTTGCATGTAAGGTGCTTAATAGGAACTATTAAGTTCTGACTCCAAAATGGATATCCTATCTCCACCTTTTTTAGGTGCTAAGGTTACATCCTTAAGATTTATTTGTCACTCAACATTTCCCCACTAGTTGATACAAATCTCCCACAAGTTTTAAAATCTAGTGCTTTGGGTGTCCCATTCATTACTGAATTTAAGAATCTCTATTAGTAAATGCAATAGACAATGCCAGTCATCTGGATTTTTTTGTAGAAGTCATATTACTTTATTGTTATAAAATAATATTTAATCATTTAAGTTTACCTTTAAAGCAAGCTAAACTATTCAAACATCTTAAGGTTAATGAATGAGGATACTTGATGTCCATATTTTCCTTGTGTTCAGAAGAGCATTTGTTTATATTTTCCCGCTCAGGTTCAATTATACCTGCTATGATATAATTTGCCAATTCTCTACTAACTTTTCCATTCCCACTTTATATTTTTACTTTTTGCAGTAATTTTCTGTTTATATTTGTCCAAGCTTGAACCAATATGAAATCTTGATTATCAAACCTACCAAATAAAGATGTTTACTGCTAACCTTTGTTGCATATGCCTAGGGAGATGATAATATTGTGAATAAATTTAGCATATGCTTTTATATTCTCATACTAGGAGCATGATGTACCTAGTGATTTATCTTCTTTTCACTGATGCAGCTTTATAGCTTGAAATATATATTTATGCATTTATATTCATGATTAGCATTCCACCTTTTCATGTCCCATAATTTATATATAAAAAGAACAAACAATGCCTATTACTGCTTACTTACATTGCTTTAAATATCTTGAAATTTCAAGCAGTATGATAAAGATCATTCTGGTATCCATGTTTGTCCTTAAATTCCCATAAGCATAAGTTCAGATAAAGCATAAAAAGTGATGTCTAGTTCCACTCTCAAATTTTATGTTGAAATGTCATAAGAGTCTCCTCCTATTCTTACTTAAGTATTTTGTTAAAGGATTTTCTAAAGCTTTACTTAATTGTCTTTTTCTCATTTTAATACCCAAATGAATCTTCAAAGTTATGTCTTCTTTTGAAGCTGATTTCAACATTGAAGAAAAGCAATGAAAAAAAAAATACATATATATATATAAAATTAGGCTCCAGAGTTCTATTTAAGTATTACAACATTTTGTTTTTAGCATTGACTTTAAAGGATTAAAAGTGCTTTGAATATTTTCTTGTTTTAGTTTAGTCTTTTAAAAAGCCATACATGATGATATAACAGAATATACAACTAATATGTAGACATATACATATGCATATGTGTATGTGTATATATATATATATATATATATATATATCACACACATACACACACACACACACACACATATATATATATATATATATATATATATATATATATATATATATATATATGCATATGTATAAAAGTTCATACAGGGGTGTGTGTGTGTGTGTGTATGTGTAGGCATACACATATGAAAGTCAGAGAATGACTTCCAGTGTTGATCATCCTGCACCTCATTTGAAGCAGGGTTTTTCATAGATGTCCTTGCTTTTCACAGCACTAGCTGGGCTGCAACCTTTTGGGGGATTTTCTGTTCTATACCTCCCTTTTCCCCATATGCACCCAGGTGCTATGATGTCTTATGGTACAACATGTAGCTTTAAAAATATATATATATTTGAGAGAGAAAGAGGTAGATAGAAAGAGAGAATGGGCATGCCAGGGCCTCTAGCTACTGCAAATGAATTTCAGAGGCATGTCCCCGGCCCCTTACATGGGTCCCGGGGAATTGAACTGGGGTCCTTAGACTTTGCAGGCAAACACCTTAACTCCTAAGCCATTTCCCCAGCCCCCATTGCTTTTCTTAATATTTAATTTAATTTATTTATTTATTTGAGAGAAAGAGAAATATCAGGTAGAGAAAGACAGAGAGTGAGAGAGAGAGACAGAGAGATAGGACACACTTGGGCCTCTATCCACTGTAAATTCCAGATGCATGTGCCCCCTTGTGCATCTAGCTTATGTGGGTCCCAGGAAATCAAACTTTGTTGGGCCCAAAGAACCCCAGACATGAAGCCCAGTGGAACTTCCTGAGCCTGGCTAGAGTTTGGCGACCTGTCTTTGGCCTATGACTTCCGCATAGGAGTGACTCAGCAAGGCCTGACCTAAAACCGCCTCTGCCCAGCTACTACTAAAGTGGTGAAATATTATTGGCCCTTAATTCTCACCCCGTCCTAAGACTCCCACCCCCTACCTTGATGCTATATAAGTGCCTGCTTGATACAATAAAATGAGATCCTGCTTCAACAAGTCTCCGGACTCAGTGTGTTTCTCTCTGGTGACTAGGAGATGGTCTGGGTAGTGGACACTCTCCATTCCCGCTGAGCCAGTGGGACCGGCTCTCCTACAGCCCTACCTGCCAGAGGACCTGGCAAAACCTGGGTCCTTTGGCTTTGTGGGCAAGCGCCTTATCTGCTAAGTCATCTCTCCAGCCCAGCTTTTTTTTTGAATGTGGATTCTCAGAATCTGAATACAGGAATTCACACTTGAATGTCAAGTGCTTTATCCACTGAGCAATCTTCCAGCATATCTATATATATATATCCTAAGATTATTACCTGATAACATTTAATGTGTACTGCAGTAATAATCAATAATAATGATTTTCAGCTTCTCAGATAAAATTATTTGAGATAATTTGTATTGAAACTAATTTGCATTTAAGCACAGTTTTTTGTTATAACTAAAACAAACTGCTTAAATGAATTACCAAACATAGTTTAATACATGAATTCATCATCATTTCTAACATTTTCTAAACTCAATGTGTGTAATGTGTACACATATATATGTTTATATGAATATATATGTATATGTGTTCTATAGATGTGTTTGCACATGTGCCATTATTTCCTATAACAACATGCAAAGTGGTGATGGGTACAAAATTTCCAAATATTTTACAACTTAAATATAATATATGAAGGAATGATATGCATTCAGTTATAATATTTTAGCACATTATAATAAAGATATGTTTATTCTATATGGTTATCATATTATTATATTGAATTAGTATATAAATGTGACTACTGACCATGAATGACATTGTGGTCCTTAAACATTAGCATTAGCTTTTATTTCCAGACCATGAAAATGCTCTGCTGGTATAATTTCTTTTATGCATAGGCAATATTCAAAAGATTAAAATTAAAATGTAGATATAACTCTACCACACTGTAAAATTCTCCTTGAGTTTTTGAACAGGGCTTTTAAGAAATGACTTGGGAGATGCTGTAGAAACCTTTTGAAACATAAACATTCGGTTTTGTTCTATGTTCTGAAGCAGGAATCTTCTATAAAAGAAATTCTAATTCACCCCAGTGGATGTGTTAGAGAATGTGGAATAAAGCCTTTTTGTTACCTGCTACTGTTTACTTTGTTATTGCCTATTAAAAATCATTCACTGCTATAATTCCCATGAAGGAGACACCATTTCTATTGTATTTGAAAACTTTTTTCAAGGGCAGCTAAATATAGCTAAAAAAAATAAGAACTTTGCAGAGAATTTGTCTTTCTGCAAAGTTAAACCTGCTAATTGACTCATTCAGTTATAGGATAATAACAATGAACTTAGAAAGTGAGAATTCTATAAAATGCAGAAGAAATGAAATTCCATCCTTGATAATTTCTTGTCTGTATATAAATGTATCTTCAGCATGACCTTATTTTCCTGTATTTTGACTTGTGACAGAGTTTAGTTAAACTCTTTGCCTTGTAGCCTAAGCTCCCACATGATGGAACACTTGTCTGAATTCACACCCCTAAGCTTAAAGATAACAAACGTTTGATGCTGGTTAGTAAAGTGTTATTTTTTTTAAATGTCCTTTTGTATTATTTCTCTGACCTTTGAATGTGAAAATGCTGCCTGGGATTCTTGGCCTTTAGGTTCTTAATGTTCTTTTCTTAATCCATTGATTGTACTTTCCTCAAATAATTATTTAATTATGCACAGCTTTCATGATGACCTCTAGTGCTCAGACAAACTCTCTCATTACTTGTTATGACTGCATTAGTAACACGTGGTTATTTCTAATTTCCAGTGAAGTCCTGTTTTTTTTTTAATATTTTATATATTTAGTTAGTTATTTGCAGCAGAGATAGAGGAGAGACAGAGAGATAGAGAGAATAGGTTGTCAAGGCTTTCAGCCACTGCAATTGAACTCCAGGTGCATGCACCACTGTACATCTGATGTTGCATGGGTGATGGGGAGTCAAACTCAGGTATCTAGGTTTTGCAGGCAAGTACCCTGGCCACTGAGCCACCTCTCCAGCTCCAATTCCTGTTTTTGCTCCCCCTTCACAAGTTGCATCACCAAACCCTCAAGGATACTCTAGATCTTCTTTGTTTTCCATTTCAGGCAAGAGAATATTTTTGAAATATCTATTCTGATATCAACTTGTACACATATTCTAAATCTTCTTTATATATTTTTGGAATAATATTAACAGAGCAACTTTCCCTAAAAAGTGGCTTAATTTATGTAGACAGATTAGCTCCCTTTGTACCTCAGGAGCTGCTGAACTGTGCAGTTCTTTTTTTAATAAAACTTTAGGGGTTGCATGGTGTCACACTACTGCAGAAACAGGTGAAAACTGACATATGTATGTGTGTGTACCTATATATGTGCATACATAATAATTTATTTGTTTTATGATTATATATTGATTTTTATATTTTTAATATATTTTTTCATTTATTTATTAATTTGTGAGCAGAGAATGAAAGACATAGAGAAATAGAGAGAAAATGTGCATATCAGAGCCTCTTGCCTCTAGAAACAAATTCTAGATATGTGCACCACTTTGTACATCTGGCTTTATGTGGGTACTAAAGAATCAAACCCCGTTTGTTAGGCTTTGCAAGCAAGCACCTTAACAGTTGAACCATTTCTCCAGCTCCTGCTTTTCAATTTTTAATAGAAGTCTTTAAGAACATTCTGTAATTTGGTTATGTTCCCATGTCCTTACCCTCTTTTACTTCCTCTTGCCAGTCCCATCCAATGAGGACCCTCCTTTTTTAAGTAGGTCTTCCTCTATTTTGTCGTCTCATTCCTTTTGTCCTTCTGTCCTCTATGTCAAAATGTTGATTGCCTGAATACCATGTAGGTCTTGTGAGGCCATCAATGATGACTGTGAGGTCTTGAATGTACCATTTGGTTCATGTGGGGATGACAGTGTTTGTGAATTCCCTGTATCTCTTACATTCTTTCTACCCACTTCAATGCAGTGTTCTCTGAGGTTTGGAGGATGTGAGAAATTTCCTTTTCATTTTGAGCTCTAGAAAAATCTCTTGTTTTCTGCTTTGATGAGTTTAGAGTCTTTTCAGTGTTTATCAGCCTACAGTGAGAGAAGCACTCATATTCATTTCACTCCTTCCTCTGGAAGGTTCCCTGATCCTTGACAGGGGTGATAGAGATGCCTTGTCCAGTGATAAGCACTAAGCTTTCCTTCTTCTTATCATTTTGATGAGTCTTGGGTCTCCCCTTTGCTGGCAGTCATCTTTATAGAGAACGATTTTAACCACAAGTGAGAACAATATTAACATATACATTTGGAAGGCTTTGTTATGGACACAAAATCTCTTTTTCCTGAGTAGTTGTGAGCTACCTTTGGGAGTCTAGGACCTTCCAAGTTCTGGTGATTAATAAATCATTTTCTTTTTTTAAATTTTTTTTATTTATTTATTTGAGAGCGACAGACAGAGAGAAAGACAGATAGAGGGAGAGAGAGAGAATGGGCGCGCCAGGGCTTCCAGCCTCTGCAAACGAACTCCAGACGTGTGCGCCCCCTTGTGCATCTAGCTAACGTGGGACCTGGGGAACCGAGCCTTGAACTGGGGTCCTTAGGCTTCACAGGCAAGCGCTTAACCGCTAAGCCATCTCTCCAGCCCCAATAAATCATTTTCTTAAGGCATCGAGTCAACTAGATCTTTCATATGATTCTAGTGCATCAGCTGAGACCACTGCTTTTGGCAGTGTATACTGAAGTTGACCCTTTGCATGGTGTATATTGAAAAATTACACTCTTTAGTATAAATCATAATAGGTATACATATATACCAACTCATCACATTCAGCAAAGTCCATTGCAATCATAATGATGATTTCCAAAAACTAAGAAAACGTCCAAGGATTAAATTTATTTGTAGCTCAAAAAGAGATAATCTAATATAGACATTTTAAAACCAAACAAGAGATTTATTCTAAGGAGATGGGGAAAAGTCTAAAGATCAGCTTGTGCATATTAGCAATTCTGATTTCCAGAGCAGCTATAATAGTAGAACACCAATATGCACATTTATGATCACACACTTTTTGGTATTACATTTTACTCTGGAAAAACATACAGAAGAATGCTCTAACTAGTATTGAATGTTTTACTATTATTTAAATGTCTTCTAAGGTATATGGTAAAACTGTCTCCCACAAATCTTTAATTATCACTGAAAATCAAATTGATTATTCTTAAATAATTTTTCCCTAAGCCTGAGAAATTCTGTTATTTAAAGTAACAGAATTTAGAACAATGATGAGACTTAAAAAATTTCTGAATTGTGGTGTTAAATTCTTAGATTCTATGGAGGAGTCCCAAGTTCATTGCTCAGGAGCTCTCAAGTGTGATCAGTAATAACAGTGTTTATAAAGTTAACTCACATCCCTCTTTGTGCCTAAGCCAGACTGTGGAGATTTAATGAGTACTTACTGCATCCCTTGCACTGTTCATCATCACAGAAAATTGAACTATTGAGGCACAGACTGTTAAACAGTGTAGAGAATTCTCAAGGTGAAACATAGCTTTACATAATATGTGGGTTTACTAAAAATTTATTATCTGGCTATACACAGGATCCAAGGTATGGACTTAGCTAAGGTGGCCTTCAAGAGATGAATGGATAAAGAAAATGCTTTTCATTGTATGATTATATTATTATATCATTTAAGCATAAAAAAGTAAAATTTTTCCATTAGGGAAAATAGTACTAGCTTTAAATAATTTACCATTTGTGGAAAGAAAACCACACAAATAGCAAGAGTTAAAGGGGTTCCAAAAGGAAAATCTTATTCTGAGGATTTACATTTTTATAACTAATTAAAATCATAACTAGTGAATAATTTGTGTATGCAACTTCTAAAATCAAGAGCTCCATTTCCTTGATAGCAGCAGTAGTTACACAGCCGCGTGGGTGTGCTCCTCTTCACAGTCTAATCCTGAGAAGTTTTACAAATCTTCAAACCACTTTTTACTTTACACTTAGTCAAATGCCTCCGTGGAACATCTGCTTAATTAAAATTCTTTTCTCTCTCTAGAAATGCTCCATCTTTAAATGTAAAAGCTGTATTAGTAATTGAAACCATTTCGCTCATACTACTTAATGACTCGTGACAAAATTGCTGTTATTTCATAATTAATATAAATCAACCTTGGGGAATTTAATAAGAAACAGTGTTATCTATGATATCAAGATTTTTTAATTGTTTCTTTAATTAACTCTTTACTATCCCTGAAAACAGAAAAGGTCCTTGAAAGTTTAGTTTTTTTCTTTTTAAAAATTGCAATGGGGACTTCCGGTTAAGATGGCGGCGTAGGTACCACGCCAAAGCAGCCTATGGGGGAAAAAGACCAAAAAACTCAGCAAAATACACACTTTTACTAAAAAGTGAGGTGTATAGGAAACTGAGGCGGCAGCGGAGAAGTAGAAGAGTTATAGAGCATCCAGAGCCTGCACAGGCGGGAATAGCGGCTCCGGGGCGGCTCGCCCACCTGCCGCAGCCGCGGAGCGGCAGAAAGCCGCCGGACTCTCGGCTCGAGCCGCAGGACAAGCCAGGTGCGGGATTTTCCCCTCACACCGCACTCTCCGCAACTCGGGAAACGTGAGGGGAGAGCGGCAGCGAGCAACGGAGGGAGGAGCAGACCGCGAGGTAGAAGCACACGTGGAACAGCGATACAACCAGAGCAGCCGCGGCTCCCTCCCCTCCCCCACCGCCTGAACCCAGCTCCAGCGAACACAGCAGCGGCCCGGGACCGGCCACGCCAACTTGGGCTGACAGCGGGACCCAAGCAGGAGCAGAGTTCGGCAGCAACTTCAGTGGCTCCAGCACCGGTACCAGCGGCCCCAGCAGCAGCGGACCCAGGAGCAGCAGCGGGGGCAGATCCTGCAGCAGCAGCTTCGGGGTGAGCATCGGCGGTGGACAAGGCAGCAGCAGCTTCAGCAGTGGTGGTGGCTCCGGTGGTGGCAGCTACAACAGCAGCAGAGGCAGCAGCAGCGGCTCAGTTTGCCCCATAGGAAAAGCAAGTGCCCAGCTCCAGAAATCAGAACAGCAGCCCGACGACCCAGGCAGCAACTTGACTGAGACCACAATCACCCAAGGTAACTGGGATTGCACCAGGGAAGGGTCTCACTTGGTCACAAGCTGACTTGGATACCTCAACAGACCAGAAATCTAAACCTCTTTGTTGATAGAGGATCTGGTCATTATAATAACTACTCTTGCATACATACTCGGGGCTGTTTTTGATTGAATGTGTACAGTGTTTAGTTAAATTTTAGAATCTACCAGTATTTTATTCCACTCAGCCTGCTTGAATACTCCTATAGCAGGGAAACTCAACCCCTAAGAACATCTTTGTAGATACTCTGAGAGTCTTAAAAGCCACACCTAATACCTTAAGGTCCTACCCTGAAAATATATTACATCAAATCAATTGATACAGCTAAGAATACACAGCTAGCTAGAAAATCCAAGCATTAACTTAATCCAAGATGCAAAAATATATACATTATAACACAAGAAACACTAAAAAGCAAGACGATATAAATCCACCTAAAAGTATTAATCCATCAGAAATGTCCTCCAGTGAGAAAGAGTTAGAGGAAATGCCTGAGAAAGAGTTCAAAAGAATAATTATAAATATGTTCAAAGAGGTCAAAGAACACATGAAAACAATCAAAGAAGAAAACAAAGAGGAAATCAAAGAGGAAATCAAAGGAATCAAAGAAGAGGCAGGACACCAATTTAATGAAATAAAGAAGGCAATACAAGACATAAATAGGGAAATAGAAATAATAAAGAAAAACCAGTCAGAATTACTAGCAATGAAGAACACAGTTAATGAAATAAAAAACTCTGTAGAAAATCTCACCAGTAGGATGGATGAGGGAGAGGACAGAATATCTAAGCTAGAAGATCAGGTGGCAGACCTAATGCAGTCCAACAAAGAGAAAGACAAACTTATAGAAAAGTATGAGTGGGAATTTCAAGATATTCGGGACACTATGAAAAGATCCAATATAAGAATTCGGGGCATAGTAGAAGGAGAAGAACTCCACTCCAGAGGCATAGTAGGCATCTTCAACAAAATCATAGAGGAAAATTTCCCCCAAATTGGGAAAGAGGTGCCAATTCAGATACAGGAAGCCTTTAGAACCCCAGCCAGACAAAACCCAGAAAGAACCTCTCCTCGCCACATTATACTCAAACTTCCAAACACACAAACCAAAGAAAAAATACTGAAAGCAGTTAGAGAGAAAAATCAAGTTACCTACAAAAGCAAGCCCGTCAGGATTACAGCAGATTATTCAACACAAACTTTTAAAGCCAGAAGGGCTTGGAGTGATATATTCCAAGTTCTGAAAGATAACAACTGTCAACCAAGGTTACTTTATCCTGCAAAGTTATCCATTCAAATAGATGGAGAAATAAAGACATTCCATGACAAAAGCAGGTTAAAGGAGTATTTGAAGACAAAACCAGCTCTACAGAAAATACTTGATAGAATCCTCCATGCTGAAGAAAAGGAAAAGCACACATATAAGGAACCTAGAAAAAACAAGCTATACTCAAATACCAGTTAACAGAAGAGAGCAGAGGTAGAACCAGAAACACACACACACACAAAAATGGCAAACATAAATACACACCTTTCAATAATATCTCTTAATATCAACAGTCTCAATGCCCCAACGAAAAGACATAGATTTGCAGACTGGGTTAAAAAGCAAGATCCTACAATTTGTTGTCTCCAAGAAACTCACCTTTCTACCAAAGGATAGACATTATCTTAGGGTGAAAGGTTGGAAGACGGTGTTTCAAGCAAATGGGCCTAGAAAACAAGCAGGGGTTGCTATCCTAATATCAGTCAGGGTAGACTTTAGTCCGACGTTAGTCAAGAAAGATAAGGAAGGTCACTTTATATTGATTAAGGGCACACTCCAACAGGAGGACATTACAATCCTAAACATATATGCACCTAACATGGGGGCTCCCAAATTCGTCAAACAAACACTATTAGAGCTAAGTTCACAGATAACACCAAACACCGTGGTGGTGGGTGACTTTAACACCCCACTCTCATCAATTGACAGGTCATCCAGGGAAAGAATAAACAGAGAGGCATCTGGATTAAATGAGGTCATAGAAGGAATGGACCTAACAGATATATACAGGACATTTCATCCAAAGGCTGCAGAATATACATTCTTTTCAGCAGCACATGGAACATTCTCTAAAATAGACCATATATTAGGACACAAAGCAAATCTTAACAAATTCAGGAAAATTGAAATAATTCCTTGCATTCTATCTGACCACAATGGAATTAAACTACAAATCAGTAGCAAGAAAGGCTATAGAGCATACACAAAATCATGGAAACTAAACAATACACTACTAAATGATGAGTGGGTCAATGAAGAAATCAAAAAATTTATAGAGTCAAATGATAATGAGAACACAACAAACCAAAATCTCTGGGACACAATGAAGGCAGTTCTAAGAGGTAAATTTATAGCCTTAAGTGCCTATATTAAGAAATTAGAAAGGTCTCAAGTAAACGACCTAATGCTTCGCCTTAAAGCCTTGGAAAAAGAAGAACAAGGCAAACCAAAAAGTAGTAGACGGGAAGAAATAATAAAGATTAGGGCAGAAATTAATGAAATAGAAACAAAAAGAACAATCCAAAGAATTAATGAAACAAAGAGTTGGTTCTTTGAAAGGATAAACAAGATTGATAAACCCTTAGCAAATCTGACCAAAAGAAAGAGAGAAGAAACACAAATTAATAAAATCAGAGATGAACAAGGTAACATCACAACAGATTCCAGAGAAATTCAAAAAATTATAGGGACATACTATAAAAGCATATACTCCACAAAGTATGAAAATCTGAAAGAAATGGATGATTTCCTGGATCTATATGACCTACCTAAATTAAATCAAAATGAGATTAATCACTTAAATAGACCTATAACAAACATGGAGATCCGAGCAGTTATCAATAATCTCCCAACTAAAAAAAGCCCAGGCCCAGATGGATTCACTGCTGAATTTTACCAGACTTTTAAGGAAGAGCTAACACCATTGCTTCTTAAGCTTTTCCAGGAAATAGAAAAAGAAGGAATTCTACTAAACTCCTTCTATGAGGCCAGCATCACCCTGATACCAAAACCAGGCAAAGATAGAACAAAAAAAGAAAATTACAGACCAATCTCCCTCATGAACATAGATGCAAAAATTCTCAACAAAATATTGGCAAACAGAATACAAGAGTATATCAAAAAGATCATTCACCCTGACCAAGTAGGCTTTATCCCAGAGATGCAGGGATGGTTCAACATACGCAAATCTATAAATGTAATACATTACATAAACGGGTTGAAGGACAAAAATCACATGATCATCTCATTAGATGCAGAGAAAGCATTTGACAAAATCCAACATCCCTTCATGATAAAAGTCCTACAGAGACTGGGAATAGAAGGAACATATCTCAATATAATAAAGGCTATTTATGACAAGCCTACAGCCAACATATTACTAAATGGAGAAAAATTGGAAGCTTTTCCACTAAAATCAGGAACAAGACAAGGGTGTCCACTGTCTCCACTTCTATTTAATATAGTTTTGGAAGTCTTAGCCATAGCAGTAAGGCAAGAGACACACATAAAAGGGATACAAATTGGAAAGGAAGAAATCAAGTTATCATTATTTGCAGATGACATGATTCTATACATAAAGGACCCTAAAGACTCTACTAGCAAGCTGTTAGAGCTGATCAAAACCTATAGCAATGTAGCAGGATACAAAATAAATACACAGAAATCAGTAGCCTTCGTATATGCTAACAACAAACACACAGAGGATGAAATCAGAGAATCACTCCCATTCACAATTGCATCAAAAAAAATAAAATACCTTGGAATAAACCTAACCAAGGAAGTAAAGAATCTATACAATGAGAACTTTAAAACACTCAAGCGAGAAATTGCAGAAGACACTAGAAAGTGGAGAAACATCCCTTGTTCCTGGCTTGGAAGAATCAATATCGTGAAAATGGCAATCTTACCAAAAGCAATCTACACATTTAATGCAATCCCTATCAAAATTCCAAAGGCTTTCTTCATGGAAATAGAAAAAACAATCCAAAAATTCATTTGGAATCACAAAAAACCTCGAATATCTAAAATAATACTGAGCAACAAAAAAGAGGCTGGTGGTATCACCATACCTGATTTTAACCTATACTACAGAGCCATAGTAACAAAAACAGCATGGTACTGGCACAAAAACAGACATGTAGATCAGTGGAACAGAATAGAGGACCCAGATGTAAGCCCAAGTAGCTATAGCCACCTGATATTCGATAAAAATGCCAAAAATACTCATTGGAGAAGAGACAGCCTCTTCAGCAAATGGTGTTTTGAAAACTGGATAAATATCTGCAGAAGGATGAAAATAGATTCTTCTCTCTCGCCATGCACAAGAATTAAGTCCAAATGGATTAAAGACCTTAACATCAGACCGGAAACTTTGAAACTGCTAGAGGAAAAAGTAGGGGAAACCCTTCAACATATTGGTCTTGGCAAAGACTTTCTGAATACAACCCCAATTGCTCAGGCAATAAAACCACAGATTAACCACTGGGACCTAATGAAATTACAAAGATTTTGCACCACAAAGGACACAGTGAAAAAAGCAAAGAGGCAACCTACAGAATGGGAAAAAATCTTTGCCAGCTATATATCTGATAGAGGATTAATATCTAGGATATACAAAGAACTCAAAAAGTTAAATAATAAGGAATCAAACAAGCCAATCAAAAATTGGGCTATGGAGCTAAATAGAGAGTTCTCAAAGGAAGAAATACGAATGGCATATAAGCACCTAAAAAAATGTTCTACATCACTAGTCATCAGGGAAATGCAGATTAAAACTACATTGAGATTCCATCTCACTCCTGTCAGATTGGCCACCATCATGAAAACAAATGATCATAAATGTTGGCGGGGATGTGGAAAAAAAGGAACCCTTCTGCACTGCTGGTGGGAATGCAATCTGGTCCAGCCATTGTGGAAAACAGTGTGGAGGTTCCTAAAGCAGCTAGAGATTGATCTACCATATGACCCAGCTATAGCACTCCTAGGCATATATCCAAAGGACTCATCTCATTTCCTTAGAAGTACATGCTCAACCATGTTTATTGCTGCTCAATTTATAATAGCTGGGAAATGGAACCAGCCTAGATGTCCCTCAACAGATGAGTGGATAATGAAGATGTGGTACATTTATACAATGGAGTTCTACTCAGCGGTAAAGAAAAATGAAGTTATGAAATTTGCAGAAAAATGGATGGACCTGGAAAGTATTATACTAAGTCAGGTAACCCAGGCCCAGAAAACCAAGCGCCACATGTTCTCTCTCATATGGGGATCCTAGCTACAGATGACTGGGCTTCTGTGTGAGAATGAAAATACGTAGTAGCAGAGGCCAGTAAGTTGAAAAGGAGACATAAAGAGTGGAGAAAGGAAGGGAGGAGGCTACTTAATAGGTTGATATTGTATATATGTAATTACAATGATTGTAATGGGGAGGTAATATGATTGAGAATGGAATTTCAAATGGGAAAGTGTGGGGGTGGGGAGGGAGGGAATTACCATGGGATATATTTTATAATCATGGAAAATGTTAATAAAAATTTTAAAAAAATTGCAATGGGGAGCTGAAGAGAAGGCTTAGCAGTTAAGTTACTTGCATACAAAACCTAAGGACTCCTGTTTGTCTCTTCAGGTCCCACTAAGTTAGTCACATAGCGACGCAAGTATGCAATGTCGCACATGCACACAAGGGGGCGCATGCCTCTAAAGTTTGTTTGCAGTGGCTGGAGACCTCTCTTGCTTATGAAAAAAGGCCAGTCTGTTGGGCTTGCCTCAGAAAAATATTGTAATGAAGGTGGAGAGATGGCTTAGCACTAAAGGCACTTGCCTGCATTGTCTAATGGCCTTAGTTTGATTCCCTAGTACCCATGTAAAGTAAGATGCACAAAGTGGTACATGTATCTAGAGTTTGTTTGAAATAGATAGGAGCCCTGTTGCATCCATTCTCATTTTCATTCTCTCTCTCTTTCCTTGCAAATATGTATTTATTTGAAAATATTACTTAAAAAGTAATAATTTTTCCTGATAGACAAGGATTCAGAAAATATTATTCTTTTAACTGTATGAATTTAGGTAAGTTATATAATATCTCCCAATTTAAGTCACACTTGGAAAAGAAAGTTGTTATAGTCAAGAGCCTATAAAGTATAGTAAAATATAAATTATTTTGAACTATCTATAAAATGTTCATCAGTTCAGATTTAAGAAATTTGGGGATAATAATAATTCTGAATGTAAATATTAGATCATCTAGCATTTACATCAAGTCTTTCTCATTAAGTCATATAGAACTGATTCTCATGTTCTTCTCAAAATATAAAAATATCCAAATGCACATATCTGTTTACCAATTTTGATCATATGCTCAGATTTCAATAAACTTCATAGAGATTCTTTTTTTAAAATTTTATTTTTATTTACTTGTTTGAGAGAGAGAGAATATGGGCATTCCAGGACCTCCAGCCACTGCAAACAAACTCCAAACACATACACTGCATTTTGCATCTGGCTTATGTGGGTCCTGAGGAATTGAACATGGATCCTTTGGCTTTGCAGAAAAGTGCCTTAGCCACTAAGCTACCTCTCCAGCCCCAAAGAGACTCTTACGGCTCATATGGAATGATAGTAAAGAAGTAGGTAATTTTTTCAAAAGGAGTAATTGATTTTTTTTGAAATTTTCTTACATAAGGTGATACTTCTTATGAATTTAATAACTTAGAGAAAATATAACTTATAGTTTTGAACTTAAATTCAATGAATAGCAAATATTTCAAGAGTTTTTGTTTCTTTTTCCTAGAATTTGTTATGGTTAAAAGTAAGTAAAGGGCTTTGAATGTAGCTTAGTGTCAGAATGCTTACCTTGTATGCATAGGGCTCTCAGTTCAGCATTGCAAAAACCACAAAACAACAAATGCAGGGCAGATACCATATGTTATTCCAAGGTGTTTTTCAATTCAGATGATTTTGTAAGAGTCAGTATACACAATAGAAATCAGATTTGGTAACTTGAATAAGAAACATTTATGTTAGTTTTTCTACAGAACATGAGTTGTAAAGTGTGCTGGCTTTCCTATGAAAGATTATTGTTACAATGAAGGAAATAGAGTCCTTTGATAATTATGGACATATTTTCAGCAAGAATCACAGCATGCAGCATGGTGATAGACATTTAGGTTAATGGAATGGAGGAGAGATAGATTAGTGGTTAAGACGCTTGCCTGTCAAGCCCAAGAACTTCTGCTTGAATCTCCATGTCCCATATAAGCTGGTCGTACAGTGAGGTAAGCATGCAATGTCACACATGTGCACAAGGGGTGCATGCTTGTGGTGCTCATTCACAGTGGCTGAGGCCCTGGCATGCCCATTGTCGCTCTCTCTCTCTCTCTCTCTCTCTCTCTCTCTTTCTCTCTCTCTCTCTCTTTTGTCATTTTTCTCAAAATAAACAAACAAAAATAAATTTAGGCTAATAATTTAGAAGATTAATGATACAATACAAACAAAATTCCATTATGAGTCACAACAAAGCAACTATAACAAATGTCCTCCTGACAGAAAGTCTGAACTCTAAGAGTTACCCAAAATGCATACAATCTTGATAATGGAATAGCTAGTGAAATTTTCTATAATCGTTGACCAAAAGATCAAAGATCAAAGATCAAACCTGAGTATAAAGTCTCTAATTTCTTTCTTTCTTTTTTTTTTTTTTGTTGTTGTTTTTTGATTTTTCGAGGTAGGGTCTCACTCTAGCCCAGGCTGACCTGGAATTCACTCTATATTCTCAGGGTGGCCTTGAACTCACAGTGATCCTCCCACTTCTGCCTTCCGAGTGCTGGGATTAAAGGCATGTGCTACCATTCCTGGCTTTAAAGTCTCTAATTTCTAAAGAGCAGTTATAGAAATGTTGAGCTTATTTAAACTTTCATAATAGAAAGTCTAATCTAAACATCTTTGTTTTAGGTAAAAATAGGTGTTTTCACTAGAAAAATGAATTTAAAAATCTATGAATCTCTCATCTTACATATTTTTATGATACCTATATAGAGGAGAAAGAGAAGAGATCAGAATGGAATGCAACAAGTGACTTACTAGAAAGGGATATTTTAGCACATATAGTAGATTTACAATAAAGAAAAATAGTGACAAAGCCGGAGAGATGGCTTAGCAGTTAAGGTGCTTGCCTATAAGCCTAAGGACCTAGGTTTGATTCCCTAGTACCCATGTAAGCTATTTGCACACGGTGGTGCATGTGTCTGGAGTTTGTTTGCAGTGACTAGATGCCCTGATGCACCCATTCTCTCTCTCCCCTCCTCTTTCTCTTTCTTGCCCTCTCTCTGAAATTAAAAATAAATAAAGAAAAATAATATATTTTAAAAAGACAAAGCTGTTCTGTTTATTCAAATCACACTGGACCTTTTTTATCTCTCATTTCCTATTTTTGTGCAATTAATATTTCAAATCCTGTGTCATCTTGGTACAAACAGTGTCATCTTATTGCAGTACAGCTACTAATCCAGTTGACTGAACAAATATTATTTAATCAGTTCCTTTAGTTGATAGATGATGTCCTCTGACCTTTAATCTCTTGGGGTAATGTACAAAGGTCATGTTAGACAAGATCAAAGATAAATGAAGCAACAAATCATATAATAAGGTGAACAGTACTAACATCAAGCATAGGAGGTCAGGGGAGACCACCAGAAGGTGATGGGAAGGCTGAGTTCTGATCTTAGAGATCAGGGAATGTCAGAATGAGTCAGGGTCAGCTGGAAGGGTGAGCAGGGACTTTAAAGGGCATCCCATCCTGTATGCATCACAGAACAAAAGACAGAAATGGAGAAGGTCTTTAGTTTTTTAAGTCTTTGTGTTCTCTGGATACATCCATTTCATAAATAATACTCTTTTTTTTGATTCATGTCTTCATTGGACCTATCAAATTATCAAAGTAGTTTCTCCAAGAAATGAAACTGGAAGATGAGAATCATGTTAAATATGTACAGAAAAAGAAATATGATTTTGAAAACCATCCTGGTAAACCACAATTTACAGCAACATAAAGACTATTGATGTTAAATGTCTGCTGGCTATATGGTGGAAATGACCGGAAAAGACCTATGAGACTGATTTGATTTGACATCCCACCTGAGGCCGGTGTGAGTCTCCCTCTCTCTACACCTTGGAAGTGCTCACTTGCTGACGCCATTTCTCCTCGAAAATCCAGTCGCCCCAGGCACTGTTACGAGGTATTACTTCCTCTGTATTGATTGTGGATTATGTATCATTTAAGTTTCTTTCACTGTCTCCTTCATTTGAACTCCTAAACTTGTCAACTTTCCTTTTCCTCTCCCTAAATGGTCTCATCGTGGTTTGTGTTTTAAATAATACCACTGTGTGTTTGGCATATTCACATTTATGCCTATAATTTCCCTGTGGCTCACATACTGGCATCCACATTTCTTTCATTGTCCAGTTTGAATATTTTTGGGTTACTTTTTTTCATTCTTCTTTGCTTTTCAAATCTGTTTCTCAACTACCAGGAAATTTCATGGACTCTCTGTTATCTTTCTGGTTAACACATCATCATCCCCGGTGGAGAAATAGTAACTTCATGACTTCTTCCCTCTACACTTGCAGAAAAAATCCTCAACCTAGTAACCCCATGCTCTCTACTCGATGTCAGCTAGAGTATGCCTTAGCAAATCCAGTCAGTGAGGCTGCTTCATGCCTGCTGCAGTCAGGTTCGCACTGCTGGCAGAAAACACCCAAACAAGAGCAGCTTGGGGAGGGGGAGAGGCTTGCTTTGGCTTACAGACTCGAGGGGAAACTCCATGATGGCGGGGCGGGGGCGGGGGGCATCACTTCCTGGCTAACATCAGGTGGACAGCAGCAGCAGGAGAGTGTGACAAACACCTGCAAGAGAAACTGGCTACTCATAAATTCGCCCCCAACAATACACTGCCTCTAGGAGACCTTAATTCCCAAATTGCCATCAGGTGGGGCCTAGCATAAAGAAGAACGCCTAAGTTTATGGGGGACACCTGAAACCAACCACCCCAATCTCCTGAGTAAAAATTATGGTCTTAAGCATACCTTTAAAATCACAGCTTTATTTTCAACTCCTCTCCTCATTTAATTTTTAAAAATCAGCTCCCTTTCTGTCCCTTCTCTCCCAGTATGGGATACATGCTTCCAAACAAGGATGGAAGCTATGCGTGTCTTCTTTTCTGGAAGGATTTCTGCCAGGCATCTACTGATCATGCTCTCTCAATCTGTTTACATCTTAAATGTCATTTCACTTTCTCAATGATGAGTAGGAGGAATCATTCTCACTGATGTTCCAGATCACCACATTTTACTTTTTTTCTTCTTCTATTTTCAATGTTCTTTTCAGTGAATTGAATTCTTCATGTAACATTAATTTTTCAATCCACTTCCAACTGAATTTGATCTGCATGGCTCCTTGAAAACATACTCCCAAAGTGTCCCCTTGAAGCCGCTGCAACTCAGTTCTCAATTTAAATGTCATTTGCTCAGATGGCCTGCTTTAACGTTCAAATATCTACTAGACTTGTACAGCAATTGACACAGAATGGAAAAATACCCACTGTCAAGGTTGGAGGTTGGTTCATGAGACTTAGCAAGTAGGAAACAAGTAAAGTACAAGGCCCCAGAAGTTCCTAAAACCTGCGCACTTCACAAGGCCCCTGCACAAGGCCTAGGAAGCAAGGGAGGAGATTTTACTAGCCCCATAGCCTGCAGTGAACTCCAAGGTTCACTGTTGTTTCGCCCACAATGCTTGGCTGGATTTTTGTTGACACAGCTGTCTTTAAGTCATCCAATTTGTGATAAGTGACTCTTCACCTGTGCTCAGTAAGTAACCCTCCCCGCAATAAAGTCACCAATTCACTAAATTCTATTTGGGTGTGCTTATGCTTTGGTCTGTCATCTGTGCTCTGCTAGTGGTAAATAGGCATCTGCTTGGATATCCCCAAGTAAAGTTTCATGCAACATTTAGGAAACCTGTCTTTACTTATCAACACTGTTCTTTTTATATAAATATTTTTTAAGACTTTTTTTTTTTTTATTAGAGACACACAGAGAGAGAGAGGAGAGAGAGAGAGAGAGAGTGTGTGTGTGCCAGGGCCTCTGGCCACTGCAAACAAACTCCAGACACATGAACCACCACGTGCATCTGGCTTATGTGAGACCTATAAAATTGAACCTAGGTCCTTAAGCTTCACAGGCATGTGCCTGAACTGATAAATGATCTCTCCAGCCTTATATAAATATTTTTAATATTTTTAGTTATATATTTGAGAGGTAGAGAAAGAGGTAGATATATATACAGAGAAAATATGCACATCAGGGTCTCTAGCCACTGAAAACAAACTCCTGACAAATGCTCCACCATGTACAGCTGGCTAATGTGGGTACCGGGGAATCCAACCTGGGTCCTTAGGCTTGGCAGGCAAGTACCTGAACTGCTAAGCCAGCTCTTCAGCCCACCACTGCTCTTTTAATATTCTAATTTGGAATGGCTTCATTTTATTTTCATTTTTCCACATTAGATGAAATATCCGTGTTTTGTACTGTAATATGTTGGTGGCACATAGCAAAGTGTTTACAGAAACAGTTCTACTTACCAAGGAAGTGAATGTCATAAGTCAAGGACTTTTGAGGCCTTAAATTTAATCAATTGAATTATGACCACTGCTTTCTTTGCAGGAGTTTTAGTATGAAAACCTCCATCTGGGGAGTCCCAGTGGGCTATGAACAATGGTACAATCCAATGTGACAATTGTAGAAAATAAATAATAATAAAAAGTACAGAAAGGTGATTTAATTAATGTGATCATACCAGAAAATGTGGTTCGTGACCTCCAGACCACTTTAGTGCTGACATGAACTTTAATATTTTTTTTTGTTCATTTTTTATTTATTTATTTGAGAGTGACAGACACAGAAAGAAAGACAGGTAGAGGGAGAGAGAGAGAATGGGAGCGCCAGGGACTCCAGCCACTGCAAACGAACTCCAGACGCATGCGCCCCCTTGTGCATCTGGCTAACGTGGGACCTGGGGAACCGAGCCTCGAACCAGGGTCCTTAGGCTTCACAGGCAAGCGCTTAACCGCTAAGCCATCTCTCCATCCCTGACATGAACTTTATATTTATGTGTATGAGAAACAGACAGAAGTGTTGCCTTTCTGTGGAAGGGATAAACAGATAGAGGAACTCAATGCTGGAAGGCTGCCATTCTGTGGGTCACTTCCGCCACCATGCTTCAAAGAGACTCAACCAGCCTTGACACCAAAACAACCCAAGAAAGCAAAGTTTCTATTTCTACATCTAGAAATAGGTCCCTAAATCTTTCTCTTTTACTTTACCCTAGAAATTATGTTGTTTTTGTATTTTAACCAAATGAGTGAGATTGTGAGGCCAAACTCTGATTGAGAGAAACACCTAAGACCCTGCCTATGTCAGGAAATATAAAAGGGCCAGCACACCCCTGCTTTGGTGCTTGCTTGCCAAAACACTTTAAAAAATTAGCCATCCTTTTGCAGAAGTAAACATTGCTTTGCCAATATTACTTCAAATTGTGTGTGGTCATTCTTAAACCACGGTAGACTCATTTCTAACGTATGCAGGAAGAATTCAGGCAGGTACAAAATGTATTCATGGTGAAATTGTCTTGGTTAATCATATTATCAATTCAGGTGTTACGGGAGGCTTGGAGTTCTTATCACCTGTTTAACAATTTGTTTTCCATTAAGGCAGTCACTGTTGTTCCAGGGTGCAGTATTTCCTGCTTTGATAATTTTCCTTACGTGGGAGGTGGTCTGTCCTGGAAGCTTGCTGATACTTGGGAGTAATTTTTGTCCCTTCTCATAAAGGTATTTAGTGATCAATCCTGTTTGCTCCTGGAGTCCAAAGTGACCACACACAAGTGCTTTTGGCTGCTGGGAATGGGATGCTGTAAAAGCTGACAAGAAGAGGGCTGCATGGGAGGGTGCAAACTGAAGATGGGTGTCAGGCTTTTATCCTGCTTCTAGTTGCTTTGTGGGTTCAAGGGAGTACTCAGTGCTGGTCAGCAAAAGCAGTTTCTAAGTGTCTAAGTGTCTGTTACACTTCTGCTTTAAGAGTCTCTCTGTATCTTTCCTACCTAACCCTCTCTCTCTCTCATTATGTATTGTTTTGATTCTGTATGCAGTGAAAAATGTCTGTATCCAGAAAAAATAAATGTGTAGTTCTTCAATAGTTTACTATTTCTTTATGATAAGCACATTCAAACACCATTTCCCACATTTCCAGAGTGCATAGTTGTTTGGTGTGCATTGGCATACAAAAACTTCTTTTGTCATTTAACAAGCTCTCTCTATGGCTTTATGCCTGCATTCCATTCAGGCTTTGGTAATGACCACTCTGCAATTAATTTCTAAGAGATCAACAATTTTAATGTTCTTTGTATGATGAGAATTCTGTCTTATGATAAGATCCTCATTGATATAATTCTTAACTTTGCCAATCTCTACAAGATTTTTATTGGACGTATTACTTGTCTATAATTTAATTTCAATTTTCTCAATCTATTATTAATGGAAATCATGGAAAACTTTAAGGGAGAAAATGAATGTAGTCTGTTTCATAAATGTGATTATGCTAAAGCATTTAATTTCTGAGTTAAGATAGAATGGTGCCTATTGCTATCCCAAGAACTGGGAATAACATTTCAAAATAAGGCAGGAAGCTCTTGGTACAAATCTAGATGGGAAGACAGGCATGTAATAGCAAGAATCTCTATTGCCTCCGTAATAGAGCAGTTTAAGAAAGCATTTACCTGAACCAGGAAAACATCAATATTTTCTCTGTATATTCCTTGCCACCATTACACTTTTCCTTTGTCTTTAGAATATGGAATCTAAATAGTTCTATTTAGTATTTTTTTACTATCTATATCATACAGAGTCCTATTAACTTTTGAAATTAACTATGATAGGAAACTATGAAGAAACGTAGCAATCATATAAATATCATAATGTTTGCTTTTGCTATTTTTATTATTTCTGCATTGATTTTCAATTACATATAAATAGGAATTAAATAATAATAATAATTACGTGATATTAAATAGTACTGTATATCAGGTTTTAAGCCATTAGTGAAATATGAAATCATATTAACTCAACGTCTACTCTTCTGCAGTTAATATTACACTTTAGTAGACTGACTGGCTCCTGACATTCTAACTAGGTGCTGCACCATGCACTCACACCTAAAATGGCTATGTGTAAACAACTGCATAGAGTCTTAAAATCTGTTGAAAATCTCTTGAATGACATTCATTCTGATGGTGGGAAGGTGACATATTTGTGCATTTCATTTTCAACTAATTTTTTTTCTGGTTAGCATGTAAAGAAATGGGTTATAAACACCATTATATATCTTTTTGTTTGCACTTTATCCAAATCCTCCTCCTCACAAGCTTTTTAAAATTATTTATTGGAGGCAGAGAGGTAGAGAGAGAGAAGGGAGAGAATGGGCATGCCAGGGGCTCTAACCACTGCAAACGAATTTCAGGCATATGCACCACCTTGTGCATATGGCTTTATGTGGGTACTGGGGAATTGAACCTGGCTCCTTAAGCTACACAGGCAAGTGTCTTAACTACAATGCTGTCTCACAAGCCATCCTTGTAAGTTTTTAATGTGGTTTTGACTCATAGTTTTGATCAGATTTTATGTGTTTTCATACAGTTTACTGGCTTTGTAGACATCATGTTTTTTGAAATGCTGAAATGATTTCTTAACTATCTATTAGCATTTCTTCCTTACTTAAAAATATTAATTAGTGGGAATAATGGTATTGTAGATATAAGAATATTTGAATTATATGTGTAGAAAATATTCTCTGTTGCACAGTGTTTGAACTCTTCTCACAAAACATCCTTATTTTAGACCTGTATCTGTGTGTATTGTTCAAGAAAATTTCCTCACTCCAAATTTATTACAATATTTTCTCTGATATTTTTCCACACTCTTTGTTATTGGTTTTCAAACGTACATGTATATTAGACCTTGGCCATTTTGTCTCAAGTTGTGCAGAATGAAATGTCCCAGTGTCATTTGTTTTCTATGTGCATCACTTACTGGAGCTAATTTGCTGACCAGCCCTTTCTTCCTTTCACTGTTTTTTATTTTTGTCAAAAAACTTGTCTGCATATGTGTCAGTGTGCTTCATCATTCTGTGTGAAAGAGCCAATTTTCAATTAAAATATTCTGCTAGCTAAATTATTATATTTCTATTAGGAATATTTATTTAAGAACATAAAATATCCCCTTTGTTACTTACATTCAATATCTTGGAAAGTATTTGAATCTACAATATAATAATATTTAGAACAAAATATAAATATATAAAAAGAAAAAAAATCAAGAGAGTTTGTTTAAAATTACACCAATTCCTTTAACTTATATGCTTTGATGCTATCTTTGTAAAATTGAGATTACAAATTCATAAACATAGGACACTCTGACATTGGGGCTTACTATTCTTCATGTTTTCATGAATAGATTTAACTGAGTATAAATAATATTTTCTGTTATTATAAATGATTGTTTATTCCCCTTTTGTTTTCTGACTACTTTTAGAATATAAAATACAAACATTTATACACCTACCCTGTGATTTTGCTAAAGCCACTTCCTGAACATCTTAATTTTTATTTAATATTTTTCTAAATGCTTGCTTTCACAATTTCATTATCATGGAGTAAATATTTATTCTTAAAATTTCTTCTACAGTATGTAAGACTTACAAAGGAGCAGACAAATAAAAATTACTGTTTCCAGTCTCCTACAGTGTTACAGTAATCCATATTGAGTATGTGATTTCTGTATTCTCTTTTATGTTGATATTCATTATCAAATCAAGCAAGTTCTTTCTTTTCCAAGATTTATGAGTTTTTTTTTTTTCCCCACAACTGGGAACATGTCTAGACTTAACTGTGACTCCACAGTATTTATTCTTTTGTACATACATCTTTAGTTTCAGCAAGTGGTTAGTAAAGTGGTAGAGTATTAATGTATAATTGCCTGAAAAATACCAGTTTGCCTTCCATTTTTCTGGAAAATAACCATATCCATAATTAGAAATGAAATTTTCAGAAGCCATTAATACAATTGCCTATTTTTCAATATTTTTTCATTTTATGGAATATATCACTCACTACTTATCTCAAGAATATCACTAGTTTATGAGCATTGTTTGATGTGGTTTGTCTTATAACTAAAGGGAAAAGGCAGTGACTTAACTTTCATTATTACATATGCTTTTAAGATTTTTGTTTGTGATCCATGTATGTGATTTTATTCAAAATGATAATATCATATATTTATATTTTCTTTTTGCAAAACCAAACATTTTTCTTATTAACAACATATTTTGTATGGATATATCATGTGTTAGTACCCATTTTTCCCTCATCCCTACCCCCATTCCACTGGAAACCCTCTGTGGGATTTCAGTCATTTCCCACAGGATTATGGAGTATGCATTGTGAGAACAGCAGTTTCTAGGGGAGAAAATGCCTCTGGGCATTGTCTCAACCTGTGGCTCTGACAGTCTTTCTGCCTCCTGTTCTGCAAAATGCCCTGAGCCATGGTGGGTGTGTTTTAAGTCTACTTCAATGATGAGTTCATAGGAGCCTCTGGATCTCTACTTTGGTAAGTGCTGAGTGTCCTCAGAGTCTGTCTCCTTCATCCATGTGCTGATTGTCAGGTTCAGCATGGAAGCAACACACTTGCTTGTTTCCCCAATCCCTCTTGGCTTCAAAGCAAAGGTTTAATTGATGGCCCTACATATGCTAGATAAGCACTCTGCCACTGAACTATGTTTCTACTGTATTTAAATATTTATTTTTTGTTTAACTTTAGAACTTCAATAAAATATTTCTCAAGAAAAAATTTAATACTTTTAAGCCAGGAGTGGTGTTGCACACCTTTAATCCCAGCACTTGGGAAGTAGAGGTAGGAGAATTGCCATGAGTTTGAGGCCACCCTGAGACTACACAGTGACTTCCAGGTCAGCCTGAGCTTCATTGAGTCAAAACCAAAATAATAATAATAATAATAATAATAATAATAATAATACTTAGTTTTGTTATTGCTTCGAAAAAATTTTGAAAGAAAGCAAGAGTTGGAAGATTTGTATTGACTTACAAAATGAAGTTCTCTCACATTGTGGAAGAGAGAAATTAAGAAAACACCTGGTCACATTGCACACACAATCAGAAAGTAAAAAAGATGAGTGTTCATGCTCTGCTCACTTTCCAGTTTCCATTCAGTCCAAGACCCCAGCCCATGGGAAGTTGCTGCACATGTTCCAGGTGAGTCTTCCCTGCTTCCTAAACCTTTCTGGATGCATTCCCCACAAACGTGTTTCCACATGATTCTAAAGTCTCTCAAGTTGATAATGAAACTTAACTATCACATACTTTAATGGGTGAAGTTGTATTGTCACCTTCCTTTTATATATCTATTAAAATGTTTATTGGCATTTTGTCGTTCTTTGTCTCAGATGCAATGGGAAGCCTTTTATTTTGTGTGTGTCCTCAGCAAAGTTGTCACTTTCTAGATGTCCTGCTTTACTTACAGTCTTCAAAATGTTCTCTTATGAATATATTATATTTTTTTCTTATGTATTATGTTTTTGTGTGTGTGGTTTTTTTGCTCTTCTCCACTTACATTTTATACTTTTTAAATCTTTTCATGGATACAACCTAGTATTACAATCAAATATTTAGAATACTGAGAATAGAATTCAAAGATGGTTTTAAGATTTTCCTTCTTATTTGTGAACTTTATTGTATGAATATGTTGCATATTGGTCATATTTGCAGAGGGTTATACTCTCATGTCCCCTCTCCCCTGCCCCTCTTCCACTGTGGGCCCTCCTCAGTAGGGCTATCAGTTTTTACTATGGGCTCATGAATGCATTGTCAGTATTTGGGAGGTTGCAATGCCTCATGAAACTTCTGCTATTGGGCTCTTACAATTTTTCTCTCCCCTCCTCTGCAATACACCTCAAGTCTTTGCAGATGCATTACATATATATTTCCTTGAATGTTGAGCTCTCAGTGACTTCTGATTTTCTGCTTTGATGAGTATTGTGTATCCTCAGTGTCAGTTGCCATCTGCTTAGAGGTGCTTTTCAGTCCAACAGTGAGAGCAGAATTCATATCAAGGTTACCTTTCTTTCTTCCTTCCTTCCTTCCTTCCTCCTTTCTTTTTGAGATAGGATCTTGCTCTAGCCCAGGCTAACCTGGAATTCTCTATGTAGTCTCAGAGTAGCCTCAAACTCATGGTGATCCTCCTACCTCTACCCCTTGAGTGCTGGGATTAAAGTCCCACACCACCAAGCCTGGCTCGTATATCCACATTTCTAACACAAGATCTGAGGTATGGTGGAAATAGATCCTGCTTTTAGCTTGCACAAGGTTCTGCATTTGATTGCCAGCATGTAAGAACAATGACAAATCAACATCAGCACAAATAAAGAATATTACAAAAGTATCATGATCACTCAAAAGACCAACCCACTTATTGGGATGTATCTAGGAAAAATGACTTCTGTCCATGGTGCAGTAGATGGGTAGAAAGTATTTAATCTGTAAGGTAAACTCCATGGTACTATAGGAATATTATTGCAATAAAATAATCTTTAGTTTTTGGTAATCATTTTTTTGTTTAATTGTGCTTAATTGACTGTTTTATTCAAAGTAGTGAGTACTTTAAAAACTTTCCTATTACTATTTGGCTAGATGTTTTCTTTAACTCTATTTTAACACAGCTGAGAAAACTAAAGATTAGAGTGATGAATAGACGTTGTCAGTTTACATATTATACAACTGACATTCAAATCCACATTATTATTCAATATCATGAACATTATTGTAATTATAACTTTATATCCTTATAGCTTCTAAACCTGGCTGATATCTTAAACTCATTAAAATATTTTTATTTTTGCAATTCACATCAAATGAAATCTTAACTTTTCAGAAAGCTGTCTGGATAATAATCTGAGTAATGTGATTGGGAATTTAGGAATATGCAAAGTGGTTTAAGATAAGTAGAGAGTAAACAAACTCTTTCACTATTGCAACTAAGTTAATACAACAGAAGAGGAAAAATTAAATTTAACAAAACAATTTAGGAGTGGTAGAACCAAAACAGAATAAGATATTTTTGCTTATTGTGGCTTTCAAGGTTTAATTAGTAAAGCATTAGTAAAGTAAATATTGTGAACTAAGAAATTATACATTTTTCCAGAAAATAAAATTCAGAAAAGATAATTGTAAGGTTCAGGAGTGACCAAGGACCATGGAGACCACTCTGAGGCAAAGATGGAAGTTTTTATTTGGGGCAGGGTCCATGAGCTGCCAGGACTGACTCTGAAGAGCCGAGCAGTCAGCTTGGGGTTATAGATAGTGGGCTTTATAGGCTTTTCAATTATGGAAAGGTGAGAAAGGAAAGGAATTTCTTTGTTGGGGCAGTAAATCTAGACCTGGAGACTTGCTAGGCTGGGGAGGAATAATGTCTGGGCAATTTGTTGAGGAATGTGGATGACTCCTCTGTTGCCTTCCTGCTGTCTGCCCTCCTGCTGTTCTAAGTGACTCCATTTTGTCCTGACCTAATATTCTAGCCTTTTGTTAATGATAAGAGATGAAGGTTCATGCTGACTATAAGGGTGTTATGGGAGAGGCAGATGATGTGTCTCTCTTCAGGGCATGTGATGAGAAGGCCATGGTGTCTACAAGTGGCAGAGTGGTGAGATACCATCCCTGTACTGAACTGGCTTCAGGGCAGTCACTGGTAGACCCTGCTATACAGAAGATGAGGGAGACAGGCTCTGTGCACCCCAGGAGAATACAGAAGGGTGAATAAAGGAGCTTGTATTATTCTTGTCAAAATGCCAGGTGTAAAGGGAGGATGAATATTCCGAGGCAAGAGATAGAGGGCTTAGGGCAAGAAAGAGAAGGCAAAGGGGTATTTTGGGGTCAGGAGAAGAGTAGAAACAATAGAGAGTTTAAATTTGAGAGTGCTCATTGGGGTGGCAGCGTACTTATCCCTGGATGAGATAGGGTAAGGGCTAAGGAAGGATGGGGCTGAGGAGTAGTGATGATTCTAGCTAAGGCAAGTGGGAAGAGCTGGAGTCAGGGTAGGTGAAGTCAATCAGGGACAGGCAGAGGCAGAAGGCATGAGTTAATGTTAGAGTTTAGTACTGTAAATGAGCATCAGACAGGGGACTTTTTAGTCTGACTTACTGTTTATATTGTAGTTATACTTTTCTTTTTGTGTGATTAAGTCCATGGAGGCTGTCAGAATTAGCTGTATACTTTGAAGGTCAATAATGGCTTTGTTGGAGAGACATTCAGGGACCTGTGAGGAGTTCTATGACTCTCAGCATTGTCATCTGCTAGGATAAGTCAAGATCGAGCTGACCAGGTGGCCTTCCCTCTTTTGGGAAGCCTAGAAGACTGATTTTCCTCCAATGTGACTTTCTTGTTATAGATACGCTGACTTGGAATTCAGTTTTGGGTCTCCACATCCTCTCTGATCAAGAAGACAGGTAACTTATCAGAGGTTAGAAGTTCAAGGGTCCCATGATCTCCTGTGGCCTTTGCCCTGCCTGGGAGAAGGAACCAAAATATTGGTTATTCTTTTAACTCCAGCATTTCCAATTGATTTTGGCTTCCATATATGGTTATTGTTAACTCAGAGAGACTTATGTATCTGATTAGCAAGAAAGATTAGTTAAAAAGGGTACAGAACATATCTGGTTAGAGAATGACATAATACTATAAAATCATTCTGATTAATATTTAAGTTTAGTTGTCAAGTGACAGTGTAAGCTGTATCTGGCACATAAAAATCATACACATTTTATCTTTTAAGTATCTGTCAGTTATAAGTATAGGAAGAAGAATTTAGTAGCCCTAACGACAATAATTTTTTTCAATTATTTTATCAATAACTTTAAGGCAATTGATTTAATCTAGAAATTGTATGCCAGGAAGAAGACAAAACAGTATAAAAGATTAGCATCTATTTTTGAAAACAACTTTAGTTAGTCTGTATACCAATGTAAATACTAATTACTTCCCAAATTGGCAGTAGAACAACAATTTAAAAGACTTTTGGGGGCTGGAGAGATGGCTTAGTAGTTAAGCACTTGCCTAAGGACCCCAATTCAAGGCTCGATTCCCCAGAACCCAGGTTAGCCAGATGCATAAGGGGGCGCATGCGCCTGGAGTTCGTTTGCAGGGGCTGGAGGCCATGGTGTGCCCATTCTCTCTCGCTTTCTGCCTCTTTCTCTCTCTCTCTCTGTCACTATCAAATAAATAAATTAAATAAACATAACACACACACACACACACACACACACACACACACATGATTTTTTGGTGGGGAGGAAACATCTCAATACCAATATTTCTATAAGCAAATAACTTAAGTTGTCAGAAATGAGACAATTAATTAAGTGAAACCTTGATTGAGACTGATTATACATAGTTTATGAATAAAACTTGGTAATTGTTGACTCTTAAACAAGCCTGATCTTAACATGCATTAGCGACAATATGACAGACACAAAGCAATTTCTTAAATAAGTACCTTTTACCACTGAACAATTTTAAGGCTTAATTAAAGAAATATTTATGACTGTTACATGAAGCTTAGACAAACTATACTAACATTGTGTTTACTAGATTTTCTTAAAACATGGGTATTTTTTTTGGGGGGGGGGGAGTTTTTTTTAAGAATAAAAATCAAAATAAGTTACTTTTTATAAGTCAGATTATAACTTCAGTGATAATTATTTAACAAAATTAGCTTGAATAAGACAACAAACATCTTAAAATTACAGAGTTTTAGCCAGGCATGGTGATGCATACTTATTGATAGCTAAACACCATGGACTTTATATAACCAAATTATAATATTCTGATATCTGGAAAAGTCTGATATTAACAAAAAGTAGAGTTTACATATTTAAGGCACATGAGGCTACAGAGAGTAAACTATGAACAAAATATATTGTTGACAGAATTTAAAATAAACAAGAAATCTATATTAAGTAGTAACATTGTTGGCTTAAATATGAAGACATAAAAAATTTTATAATTTTTAAAGTTCATCAGAGGTGGAATGCCTTTATATGATATATGTGTTTAATGGGGAGATTTACCACTTTAAAAAGCTAAATAAGATGTCTATCCAATCTATAACTCAGTTTTTGAAGTTACTTTAGTTATATTTAATATACCCAAAGAATAGAGGAACTGGATTAAACTACCATGATCTAATATAAAACAAGTTTCATGAAAAAGAGAGGAATAAGCGTGTCAAGGCCATTTGTTTTTGCAAACAATTTTCAAAACAATTTCCAAATGTATGTTCCACTATGTGCATCTCATTTTGCAAATAAGCACCTTTAATTGTTGAGTCACAAAGAAGTTTTTTTTAATCTCTTCCAAATCAGTTTTATAGAATTATATTGAATTCAAAACATACACAAAATTTTATGACATAATCTTTAAATATTTGCACCTTCACCAGCTCTATATTTCTGCCTGTGATAAGCTGGTAAACTTGTTCAGTAATTACATAAATTAAAAATGAAGTATTAAGACTCATTGTTGGAGGAATTGAGGAATTACATCTTAAATCACAACATAACCTTGTTTAGAATTTCTTTTTATTGTTCAACATGAAGTAAATAGTTTTCAAGTGTGTGGCAAATAAATACTGTATAATGTTTTAATGTGATCTATTTACCTTAAAAATAGGAAAGGGCTGGAGAAATGGCTTAGTGGTGAAGCACTTGCCTGTGAAGCCTAAGGACCCCGGTTCGAGGCTCAGTTCCCCAGGACCCAAATTAGCCAGATGCACAAGGGGGCACACGCGTCTGGAGTTTGTTTGCAGTGGCTGGAGGCCCTGGTGTGCCCATTCTCTCCCTCCCCCCCCCCTCTCTCTGCCTCTTTCTCTCTCTTTTGCTCTCAAATAAATAAATAAATAAATAAATAAAAATAAACAAAAAATATTTAATTCTATACAGCAGTAAGAAAAAAATGACACAAAGAAATTTGAGGAAAAATGGTTGAACCTGGAACAGATCATTCTCAGTGAACTTACCCAATCACCGAAAACAAAAACAAAAACATAGTCTCACTCATCTATAACATCTAACCTGAATCTACCCAAGATACCTTACATACCCAGCAAGCACCTCATAGATTAGACACTAGGGTGGATGGGGAGGGAGGGGAGGGCACCGAAGGGGTGGGGAACACTAATTTGGACCCAAACAGCAATGGTACCATAAAATTCTACTTCCTAAAAGGCAGACCAAATGGCTAAACCTTCATCAGGCCCTTACAGGAAACACCTGAATGATAAGACACTGGAGAGGGTAGGATCAAGACTAACCTAAATCTTCTACATCTTCCCTCCCTCCCTCACTCCCTCCCCCCCTCTCTCTCCTCTCTAATTCTTGTATATTAGTTAGTTCTTTCCTCATTTTCTTAGTGGGCACTGACCTATAACCCCCACTACCAGCATGGGGCTATCATCTACAAAGAGCTTTTGATCAGAGAAACCTACAAGGTTTCCTAAAAGAATGACAGACTTCTGTCAGGGTACTTGATGACCCACCAAAGGTCAGTGGTAAGACCCTATTGCTGAAGACTCCATACACAGCTGACACGTAAAATGGAATGTCATGGCTGGAAGCCAGGAGAGAGTCCGTCCCTAGACAGTCAGTGTGTCTAGTACCAGAAGGTGCTACATGGATGACTGGGGGAAGTGACCAATATCTGTCCAAGCAACTCATGGTCTAACCTACTTAGCAACAAATAACCTGGTGTGATGTCCACACAAGTACAATAGTGGCACACAGCCATTGTGGGGAACCAACTGCTCTTGATTTGGCTAACTGATCCCCTCAGTGGTACAAGACCCATAGCTGGAGCTGGGAAACAAGTCAGAACCATATCCAAACATAAGCCCACTCTCCAATATCAAGCTACCATCAATCATGGGGTTACAAGAGGGCCTACACCTATTAAACTCTCTATCAAAAAAGTGTTATCTCAATTTTCTGGGTGCTAACTTACTCTCCATTGGAGAATCTGCTTCTCTTTTTCAGATAGATGCAGATCCTAAGAGAGAGCTGCCCCATCATACCTCAAAAGGGGCCTGACTGAAACTAAGGAAAATTGGCGAAACAAGCAAGGGTGGTGTTTTCCTGATGAACTGGATACCAGCACAAAGGGGAAGGAGAACAACACAGAGAAAAATCAATGCCTACCAAATCAGAGAGCCAGAGCCTCAAAGTCCCCCAATACCTCAGCACTAAAGCAGACCAAAAATGAACCCAACATGGCTCAGGGAAAGAATGTCAGAGTCACATATTGGGTCATGATATGCAGAGACATTTATCATACCAATAACTGTGGGCTAACTCCACAGTGCACGACCCATTTACATCACCAAGGAGGGACCATTGGGAGGAGGTAGGTCATGGATGAGCCTAAACAATGGTACCAAACTGCCTGTATTTACTGAAAAGAAAACTAACAAATTCAATTTAAAAAAATTAAAATTAGGAAAAAAAGAGTAATAGTTCCTCTGTGAGTTTGTTTTTTTGAGGCAGAGATTTAGATATGATAACCTTAGAAAAGAATTAAATATTAAGCCAATTTTAACCTTAAGATTTTGTTAAAAGGTTGACAAATAGAGGAACCTAGTCAACTTGGTTGGGTACTCTAAATTCAGTCTTCCATAACCATTATTATGACCAGATTAACACCAATGAGTTAAAGTTAAGTTTACAACATGAGTACCATAGCATCCTGCTGTCAGCCAGGGCCATACTTTGTTAGTCTGATGTAAGCCCTAAGCTAAATCATTTTATATCTCAAGAAATAAGTAATCTGATTAAGTACTTTGTCTTTAACTTGTTTAAGCTTACTCATATCTTCATCTACACACTTTATTCATACCTTCATCTATATATATTTACCTTACTGTCCATGTAACCATTCTGTAACAATCTTTTTCATCAAACATTTAACATTCAACATTTAAAGTTTTCTGTCCAGTTTATCTTCTTTAGTCACTTTCATCTCATAACTATTGACAAAAAGCTTTTATTGTCCTTACCATAAGACATTTAATATGACCATTTTATCACTTTTGAACTTTTGAAAAAGGCCTTTTGAAATAACTTTTTAAAGAAAGAGTAGATCAGATTTGAGTTATGTTATTTACCCAGAATAAACATAGAGATTTTGGAACATTGTTTCTTATAACTTTCCTGAAACACATTTTAAGAAAATAATGAAAGAAATTTAGAAATTTTAGAAATTTTTTTTTTACTAATTTAGTATTGAGTACTTTTAAATTTAAACATAAATTATGAGGCTATTGTCTGTTGGTAGTCCCATATAAGCATAGAAAGATAAAGTAAAGATAAAACGGTTACAATTTTTTTATAAGCATACAGAGTGAAAAATATGCTATTGTGGACCATTTTCCTATGTTGGCAGAAGTTTGTTTTAAACCAGTGAGAATTTGGAAATCAAAAGTATCATTTTCAGGTCATTTGGACCCATTGTCCAGCTTATGTATGTGGCCAGGCAGAGTTGCAGAGAAAGATAAGATGTTGTCCAGGAGTCGTAGAGGTTTTAAGTCCTTAAGGAGATAGGGAAACTGCAAAAGAAGGGTCAGAGAAAAATAAACCAGAGCTTAAGCTGGGTTTTCACAGAACACCACTATGACCCCCCCATTAGAGTGAATGGGGCTGCATCTCCCATGTGGGCAGAGGCCCTACAGTTGGCAACTGTTGGCTGTTTAGCCTGATAGTGGGCAAGGAGGTTGACTGTGCTCTGATGGCAAAAGCAGCTAGATGTGGAAGATGAAAGTGGCTGGCAGTGGAAGATGAGAGTTCAGGAAGGAGAGAGAGAGAGAGGGGAGGGAGTGTGTCCCAAGATGGTGCAACTGAAAGGAAAGGTGCCCCTCTATCCACAGAGAGAGAGACCCGAGGTATCCAGAATGTGTCTTTCTGGAGACCTGGTGTTGGGGCCTGGCAGCTGAGGGGTGTAGCCTGGCATGATGGCACAGCTTCCACTAGAAGAGGTAAAACCTGACATAGGCCAACCTGAGAAAGAGGGAAGAGATGATGGAGAAAAGAACAGTGAGGCCAAGTTGTGGTGGGTGTTAGAGCCTGTATCAGGAAGAGATCATCCAAGGCCTTCAGAGGGTCGAATGGCAGTTCAGTGGTCTAGTCAGGGGAAAAGGAGGTCTGGCCACCCAAAGCAGGGGAGGGATAATAGCTGGGCAATTTGTTGAGGAATATGGATGACTCCTCTGTCACCCTCCTGCTGTCCTGGGTAACTCCATTTTGTCCTGACCTAACAATAAAGATCACAGAAAGGTCCATAACCAACCTTGGAATTTGTGCAGAGTAAGAATTCATGGAGACTTATAAAGCTATATCATCCTTGACTATGGAATATCATCCTTAAGTCATGATATCAAAGCATGATTCTTTGTGGCTAATAGAGAGAGAAAGACACAAGAATGGTCAGGCACCAAATTGGAAAAATAAGTTTAGATTGGATGATAGTGACATGCAACATAATTTTTAAAAATCTTTAAGACTAAGAATATTGCATTAAATAGTGAAGGACAGGTTTGAGGTATGAGTAGTAATATATTTTATGCCTTTTCATTTCTTAACACCTTTTTCCAATTTCATATAATGGTTAATATTTACTCAACAAATCTCATAAGAATGAAAATAATTACAAACCTAAAAGATAATAAAATAAATAGACGGAATTTTTCTTATCTAAAAGTTCTTCTATGCTACAAATATGACAGGCTCACTCTGTGAGGTGTTGGTGTTATTACCTAGAAAATTCTCTCTAAATTCTTTCTGTTTTATCTACCCTATCTTTTTTTCTGACACCCAGTTGTCAGTTCCCAAGCCTTTCCCACAAGACCTCATCCAATTTCTACCTTCTGTTTCAACCTCATTTATGTTCACGTCTTTATGACACTGAATTTAGTTAGTTTCATACTTCTCTCATGTATCTTGGCTTTTCATGTAGTTTTAACCAAAGGTTTTAAGACCAGTTGAATTTCACTTGTCTTTCATACATTTTCTTTTCATTGTGCTATGCTTATGGAAATCTCTTTATATGAGTTCTAATTAGTGTTTATTAGAAACTGTTTTTACCACTTACTATTTCTAAGTATGTTCACATTCATTCTTACTTATTTAAATATTTGTTCTACCTTACTACAAGGAGATTTTTAATTCATCTTAAAAATTTCTACCAGGTTTAGGTAATTTAAAACAATTCCTGAAAGTCAAAATACAGTAGGAGGTTACTGTTCTCAGTCAATAAAAGTTGAAGGGGGGGGGGGAAGTATTTGAAATCAGGGCCTGTGGATTTGGGGAAATGGCTCAGTAAGTAAAACACCATACAACTATGAGGACCTGAATTTGGATCCCCAACATCCAGATAAAAGCTGGGCATGGCAAAGCAACTTGCAACACCAGTGTTAGGGACTTTAGAGGCAGGGGCTCCCTTGGGGCTTGCTGGTTAGCTAAACTAGCTGAATCAAGGAGCTTCAGGTTCAGTGAGAGACTGCTCCTCAAAAACTAAGGAGGAAAATTATTTAGGATGGTACCCAGTGTTGACCTCTGACCTCTGCATGCTCATGAATTCATATACATGTGAATGTGCATGCAGGAAACACAGACACACACAAGTGAGTGACAGAGAGCAGAGCTAGATGTTAAAAATATAGCTCATATTTCTGTATTAACTAAATCATCCTAAGCAAGGGACAGGGATGATGCTGTTTAGGTAGAGTGCCCTTGACTTCAGCCAACTCTCTATCATGGAAAATGCAAAACATTGATCCAGATTCATAAACTGGGGGAGGTTTAACACAACAGACGTGATATTCTATGAACTTCTGTGCTGGTGTTTGTTATCCTAGGAGGGCCTTTTTCACTAGAAATGTGGTTATTTGCCAAGAGCTTAAGCCACTTTTCTTTTTCTTTTTCTGAGTCCTTTCACCTCTGTAAAGATAAACAGAGTTCTGAAAGAATTGTCATTTAATAATCCACTTTTAAGTAAACTAGCAATATATAGAATAATTCAGAAAGTAAATGAGTTATGTTGAGAACAATACCTATAACTCCAAAATGAATAATAAAATCAAAACTGCCTTTAAAAATCAAAGCCTTCATTTATGTATTTAAGTTTCTATCTTCAATTTAGTCATGCTTTTGAGCAACTTCTTGTGCATTTATTGGCTTTATGGAAACACATTTATTATTTTCTTATGCTTTGTGCTTCTAAATGAAGATGAAAATCAATTACTTCTGCAGTAAAGATTTTGAGAGTGGCTGAAGTAAGATGCTCATATTGTTTCATACTCTGGATGCAATCTAAGAGATGTTGAAATTTAAAGAATACCTACATCGTGGAAATTTAAGATGAACCCTGTTAACACTGACTTCCTCATGTGGTTGTGCATAAGGACATTAATACCACTGGTCTTTCAGTGTGCACCTGTGTTGATGAAAGCTGATATGAAAGAAGAAAATCCCATACACCCTCGATGCTATGAAAACATAGAAGTTATATTTCTACTGATACCCATCAGAAATAAGAATCCAGGGCTGAAGTAATTGTTTAGTGCTTATAGTGCTTGCCTGCAAAGCTTAATTACCCGAGTTTGATTTACCCATGTAAACTAGGTGCACTAGGTGGCACATGCAACTGGAGTTGGTTTGCAGTGGCTGGAGGCCCTGGTGTACCCACTCTTTCTCTCTTTCTCTCACTCCTTCCTTTTCTCTCCCTTTCAAATAAATAAATAAATAAATAAATAAGCAAATAAATAAATGAAATATTTAAAAAGAAGTAAGGATCCAATCATAACACATATGGCCATGCAGAAGGTAATGTATATATGAATCAATGTCAAATATAATTTTCTTTTATTCTTTATCTACTTAAACTTTGTTATTAATTAATTAATTTATGTATTTATTTATTTAGGAGAGAGAGGGGGGAGAGGGAGTGAGACAGAGAGAGGATGAGTGCACCAGGGCATCCAGCCATTGCAAACAAACTCCAGACTCATGTGCCACCATGTGCATCTGGCTTATGTGGGTACTGGAGAATTGAAACTGGGTCCCTAGGCTTTGCAGGCAATCACATTAACCACCAAGCCATTTCCAGCCCCTCTAATATCATTTTCTATTAAACACAATGTTTTATGAAACTAAGATTATCCAATTCTGTTTTTTAACTCTGCAATCTAAATGGAAGTATTATTCAAATACTAATGTTGTCATGTATGATTAAGAACAAAAACATTTGAAAATAATTTCCACAAAGCATGCATTTAACTTAATAATTATATTATACAAATAAATAATCTGCTAATATTGAACTGATCTTTTATATTCATTGCTTTAACATTATCTTCTGCAAAACAAGTAGCATAGTTATCATCACAAAAAGGATGTTGAAAAACTTTTTTCTTCCAAATAACAGTTTAAATTCTTGAATAGGAAATATATAATTCCATTTTTCCTGAAAAGTACTACAATGAAATGGCCAAGTTTAAGTTATGAAGCAAGGAAAGTAATGCATTTGTAATTTTGCAATAGCCTTATAGTATTCTGTTTTTCACAGTTTTCCACAATATAAGTAAATATCTTATTGATTATATTATATGGGTTTATACTTAATGAGCAATGAAAAGTTATTTCTAAACTATCCAAATACTAAACTCAAACCTCCCAGTTTCTTTAGTATAGGTTCAGAAAATCTATACAGAGAATATTTATTCCATTTGATTCATTAAAGTGACTATTCAACTCATTAAAAAAAAGAAATGCATACCTGGCCTTTAGATAATTTTTCTTTCAGTCACCCCAACTTCCTGAAAAAATATGATATGAATTCTTGTTACTGAATAGAACTGTGTGAGGGTAGATGCTCCTCTGAAAGGTGTGATGGAACATGGTCCTGGAAATATTTATAATTCTGCAAGAAATAGTGTTTGGGATGATGTTAATTACATGGTATAGTCTCATTTATATGATAGCTCATAAGTGAAAACATTCATAGAGCTATGTCTCTAAAAGACCTGGCATTTGACATTGTAGGTGTCACATATCTGGAAACTAGTTTCATTTGCCTTGTCATTCTAGGAACTCATGGGATTGTAAAACAAAAGTTATGTCATTTGTTGTTTTGGTTACCTTTATTTTATTCATTGTCAGTGACATTACCTAGCTCTAACATGTGATTGTCTTCTGTTTGTTCAACTTATGCATGGTTATATTACATACTGTATGTCTCTATATTTAGCATTACATCTTCTCCATCAAGAACATAAAAAATAAGCAAATAGACTGTTTTGGGTTGTACTGAAAAACTTAAAATTCAGCCATTTGTTTACTTTCACAGAAAAAATTTCAGCCATATTTGTAATTTCTAACTTGTAATTTCTAATTTCATATAAGTATGGTAATTTATTATAATAGTGTATAGTAATAATAAAACAATACATTTATAATTTAAACTTTTTTCTTTCCAAAGAGAATTTTTGACACAAAGATTACAATAAGAACATCAGTCTGGAAGAGAATCAGTCCCCAGAGAGTTTGTCTAGTGCCAGAAGGTGCTACATGAGTGCCTGGGGGAAAATGACCAACATCTGTCCAGGCAACTCATGGTCTAAGCTACTCAGCAACAAACAACCTAATATGATAGTCACACCAGTGCAATAGTGGTGCACAGCCATGGTGGGTAACCAACTGCTCTTGATTTGGCTAGCTGATCTGCTCAGTGGAATGGAACCCGTAACTAGAGCTAGGAAACAGTTGAGAACCATATCCAAAAAATGAGCCCACTCTCCAGTATCAAGCTTCTACCATTTGTGGGCTACAAGCAGGCCTACACCTATTAAATTCTCTCTAGCATAAAAATGGTTATCCCATTAATCTGGTGCTGACTTCACTCTCCATTGGAGAATTTGCTTCTCTTTTTCAGATGGATGCATATCCTGAGGCAAGAATCAGCCCATCACACCTCACCAGGGCCTCAAGTGAAACCAAGAGTAATTGGGGAAATGAGCAAGAGTGATTCTTTCTTGCTGAACCTGGTACCAGCACAAGGGTGAAGGAGATAGACACAGAGAAAACTCAAATCCTACCAAACCAGATATCCAGAGACACAGAGGCTCCCAAGACATCATCACTGAAGTAGACCTAAAAGGAACCCATCATTGCTTAGGAAAATTCATGGAAGTGGGGGCAGAAAGATTTTTGGAGCCACATGTTGGAACATTATGCCCAGAGACACTGTCTCTTCCCCATAACTGATGGCTACCCCACAATGCATGACCAACATTTCCCAATGAGGAGGGTCCCTGCAGAGGGGAGAAGACAGGGAGGAGGCTCACAATTGTACCAACATGGCTGTTCACACACTGTGTACATAACTAATAAAAAAAGTTAAAAAAGAAAAAAATCAAATCGTAGCTCAGTGGCATGATGAAGGCTATATATGTGATTCCTACCAACACAAAGTACAGCAAAACTAGTGCTTGAGATAGTATAGATAGTGTTGTATTTCAAGTTATATCACCATGACTCAGGTGTCTTTTTTCAAAGCTATTCTTGTATCTTTTCTTATTTTATTCTAACATATCATTTCCTTTTTTTTCTGATTATGTTGCATCCTACTTTAACAATGACTTTATCTTTAACAATGACTGTGCTTTCATTCGAAAATAAAAAGCATTCTACTAAAAAAATAGGTAAATGCAAATAATTAGGCTTATACATATAGGTACTAAATTCCCCAAACTTTCCTTTGAATATAAGTGCTATCAATGTAAGGAAACCCTTGCCTTATTCTCAAAATTAGGGAAGCAAACCAGCCAATGCTTTCCTCACTTCTTTCTATCACTATCATCTTTTCTGTTCTTCCTCTAACACGCTGATGGCCATAAATCCTTCTAAGTTGAGGTAAGGCCATTGTATGTTTAGAAAATCTTCTGTTATTAGGAGAGTTAAATTAGCCAAGAATATAAGAAAAGTTTTGCCTATATGTGACATCCTAAAATTATAGCAGAAGATACGTAAAAGACAAACTAGTTGAAATGGATTTACTGTGGCAAAATACCAAACAATTGCCTTAAGATATTGTTTTAGAGAGCTTTGCCCTTCAGTAAAAATCTACATGTGGGAGAGGACTTGAAAGAAGATAGAATTATATAGGCTGGGTTTACAGAGGCCTCAGTGCAGGTCATAGTTCTTCATTACTTTGAACCTAAGGCAAAGCAGGACATTATTACTCAGGGAATGTAGGGAAAAAGCGGAAGGCTTCTCACTACCCAGAGACTAGAAGGAGGAAAAAGAAGGAAAGGGGGAACCTATACTCAAAATAGCATGCCCACAGAGTCCTATCACTTCTAAGGTGATATCTCCTAATAGCCACACAACCCAGTAAGGGCATCAAGGGCTGTCCCATCAATGATTGAATCCTTTCATTAGACCAGAGCTCTCTCTGCTACAACTACCTCTCAATGGCTGAATACACTAGCTACAAGCCTGTAACATGAGCCTTTTAGCAAACACTTTATATTAAACAATAATGATACCTAATAATTATAAAGGTGATTTTTTTATTATTTTATGTATTTATTTTACTTTGAGAGGAGAGAGGCAGAAAGAATGGGCCTGTAAACAAACTCCAGTCGTATGTGTCCTCTTGTACTTCTGGCTTACATGGGTATTTGAGAATTTGACCTGGGAGCCTGGGCTTTAAATGCCTTCCTTAATGGACAAACCATCTCTATGGCCTCTTGACATTTTTGTAAAATATTATTTATTTATTTTATTTTGAGAGAGAGAACTTTTTTTTTCTTTTAGAGTCTTTATTGATTATGTGGTGACACTTTCATTCTATTTAGTTTGCCACTAGAAGTTACTCACATAGTCATATTTTGTACAAGTTTATGTACACAAACATTTGCAAGCTATTTTCAATTATCATATTGATTAATTTTGTTACCTCACCTTATTTGGTATAAGTATTAATAAAAATGATGAATATATGTTTAGTCTTATTAATAACTCTCAATCAATTCAATTCTAAAAATAAAATTAATAAAAGCAAGAGGTATTGCCTTCCAGCTTTATAAATTCCATAATTTTCATATAGTCCTCAAAAGAATATGCTTTTCAGGAAATGGGAAGAATCATTATAGATGATACATTCTGTGAGTGCATATTATATATTAGATACACTAGAAAGTGCTTAACAGATATCAAGTCAAAGTTTGCGGTGGCAGACATGCACAGGGATGCCTGATTCATTGGTTTATATTTATTTATTCACTTATATTTATTCAACATTTCTTATCTACCAGTTTATGCCTTAGGTCTGGAATACAGTATAAAATAAAATGAAATGCATGTCTTCTATTTTGCATTCTAGAAAAAAGAATAGTTTACTATCTATACATTGCACACAAAGAAATGGAAGTTTCAGAGTGTTTTGATAACTAGGACATTTAACATTAAAGCTCTGTTGCTCTTATAAGCTAATTCTGAAACTTATCTTTACTAAATGCCTCTTATCACTTGTTTGCTAGGACTCATGTAAGTACTTCAAGATATTATTTATTCATATATGCCATGAAAATTATTATAAGAAATAATTTTGATTATTTTTTTCTTTTAGAGAATAATTATTGGAACAATGTAATGATAAATAGCTCATTAGTTATTTGTATTTTCACTCTACCTATCTCTCTACATAGCTGTCCCTTTGAATGTATTATATAACCATTAATGCATTTTTCCATTAACATACATTTCATATGCATCATACATATATACGATCAATAAAATTTAAGAACTGATTGTCCAGCTTAGCTATACTGCAAACTTGCACATATAATAGATTTGCATATAAACCTTACTAATTTTTAAATTTTTAAAATTTATTTTAATTAATGAGAGAGAGGAGAGAGAAAGAATGAGAGAAGTAGGTAGATAGAATTGGTATGCCAGGACCTTCAGCCACTGTAAACAAACTCCAGACACGTGAGCAACCTTGTTCATCTGGCTTACATGGGTCCTGGAAAATCCAACCTGTGTCTTTTGACTTTGCCAGCAAACGTCTTAACAGCTAACCCATCTCTTCAGCACATTAATTTTTATTTTTTTTTTGTTGTTTATTTTTATTTATATATTTGAGAGTAACAGACAGAGAGAGAAAGAGGAAGAGAGAGAGAGAGAGAGAGAGAGGAGAGTGGGCATGCCAGGGCTTTTAGCTACTGCAAACAAACTCCAGACGCCTGCACCCCCTGGTGCATCTGGCTAACCTGGGTCCTGGGGAATCGAGCCTTGAACCGGGGTCCTTAGGCTTCACAGGCAAGCACTTACCTGCTAAGCCATCTCTTCAGCACTAATTATTTTTTAATATGAAATAATTTTTACATTTTAAGATTAACAAGACTGCTGAACTATCTTTCTCACATTCTCCTTTCCTTAGAAAACAAACAAAACAATAACTAAGAATATTCAGAAAGGATATTGCAGTTATGTTTGGAAAACCAGTAAGGTAGGGGTTTGAAAGATGACCAAGTGGTTTAAGGGTGTGTTTGCAAAGCCTGAGGGCCTGGGTTCAATTCCCTAGTTACCACATAGGGCCTGATGCACAAAGTGGTACATGTATCTGGCACTCATTTGCATTGGCAAGAGTCCCTAGTGTGCCCAGTCCCTCTCTCATTCTCTTGCTGTCATTCTCTCTCTTTCTCTCCTCTTTTGCTTGCAAGTAGATAAGCAATTTTTTTTTCAAAAGAAAAACAACATATATCTGACTTCAAGTATCTTATTTCTTTCAATGACCATTTCCATACTAAAGTTTTGAACTCCATTTATATGAAAGGAAAAAACATCTTTTAACTCTTCACAATGCAATATTAGCCAGAAAGAGAGTAGGAACCATAACTGCGTTTTCCCTTTGACACTTTCATATGCAACATATATCAAATATGGAGTAAATATATAAAAGCCATTGATAATACAAAGCATATTATGATTGTTTTGTAGGGGGCGATTATTTTTTTTTCTTTTATGCAGCTTGCTAGCTCACTTAATAAATGACTGGAAGATGGAAGAAACAGGGATGAGATAGGTCACATGTTCCTGTCAGTTGATCTTTGCTGTACAAATAATGTGTTAGGTACTACTTTATGCCATCTCATCAGAAAAAATAACCCTTGTCCGAGTTCACCAATTTAAAAAGTATTATTTTTGCTATTATTTTTCTATTTTTTATTCTATTTTTTTATTTTATTTTTCTCTTTTTTATGGTTTTTTGAGATGGGGTCTCACTCTAGATCAGGCTGACCTGGAATTCACTATGTAGTCTCAGGGTGGCCTCGAACTCACAGCAATCCTCCTACTTCTGCCTTCTGAGTGCTGGAATTAAAGGCGTGCACCATCATGCCAGGCTATTTTCCTCATTTATAGTTCTTTTGTGAAGTTTAAAGAAATTGAATGCATTTGGTCACAAGGCCTCTAATACTTGTGTGTCCAAACTGTGGCCCATAGTTTTCCCAGAATAAATGTGACTGTAGTCTAGCATGCTTTTAGATGACAAGCTCATTACAATGTCTGAAGTTTGGACAACCACTATCTAATGTACATTATATGTACTCTTTCTCACCTATGTAAACAGCATTTTAAGTTTGATAACCTGTAGACACAGCATGTAAAATATAATTTGAATGGAAAGTTGTTTGACAACCAAACTAATACAATTTCCACATTGCCTCTGATCATAGTGACAGCACATGATGTCACCTTCCCTGCAGTTGGTGCAGTTGGCAAAGCACAATGAAAAATGGTGTGTACTGGGTGAACCATTGTGGCAACCTAGGAATGATCCAAGGATCAACTCCATGGAATCTAAGTGATAACTTACTTTTATATATGATTCGTTCACCACTATTAGGACTTTTTCTTGGGCAGATTAGATATTGAGTGAACGTTATGGACAGCCAGTGTTACTATGACTTTATGTCACACATAAAACGTACTCTGGGTTGGAGAGGTGGTTTAGTGGTTACAGTGCTTCCCTGTGAAACCTAAAGACCCATGGGTGTTTGATTCCTTAGAATCCATGTAAGCCAGATGCACATGGTGGCACATGTATATGGAGTTTGCAGTGGCTAGAGACTCTGGTGTGCCCATTTGTTCTCTCTCTCTCTCTCTCTCTCTCTCTCTCTCTCTCCTTCTTTTTCTTCTGCCCCGCAAATAAAATAAAATAAAAGCACTCTGGACAGCCTACTTCTGTGGCAAACCAGCTCCCTCCTTTCAGTTCTTAAAGAAGCTTTTTGATGTAGGCAGGTGACAGATGCTTACAAAATCTTCTGATGACTATTCCCACTATACAATATGCACATTCTCCCTTGCATGGGAGTAATTGGCAAGTGGTACAGAGTTTTAAATAATATTTCACAAAGAAATTCAAAGCAATATCTTATAAATACAGCAGCACCATTAAAATGATCATATTGATCATATAACCTCCTGTTGTGACCATTTTAAAAATAGAATATTAGCATTAATATTATAAACATGATTATAATTATTGAAAAGTAATGATATATATATATAGATATAGATAGATAGATAGATAGATAGATAGATAGATAGATAGATGTATATATTTTTCATAGTGGAATTCAAACTATGAAAGATAATAGACAAATTAGGCAAATGTGAACAATACCCTTTCTTCTATGGGTTTCTATTAGCTTGAGGATTAAAAAATGTCCTTAAAATGCATCTTTTGCTTAAAATCTTTTATATAGATGACAAACTCAGCATCACTCTCTCTTCTTTTAGTTTGGCCATGGCACAGTGCTTTCAATATTATGTATTTAATAAATACACATCGTATTTTAAGACATAAAACATAAATTTGAAAGTACAAAGTTTAAATATCCAATTACTGTAGAAAGATCCAAAGGATCCTGTGAATTTGCATTTTTATCCTTCCATAATACCATGTGATTCTGAATGCAGTTGAAATATATCTAATAGTAACACAAGAGTATGTACAAGTAGTGGCTGAATATAATTCATCTTTCCTACTCAAACTTCTTGGCTCCTTTGAAGATTAATGCTGCATCAATTGGCTTATGCACTTCCTATTATTACCATGACATTTAGTTCTACCAGTCAACTCTTAGATGGGCTAAGTTATCTCTGCTAATTAATGTGATAAAATGCTCTTAAATGTTAAATCTCATTGTTCATGTATTTATGACAAAACTCATTCTAAGCTGTTCTCAGTTCTTTCTTCCTTAGCTATTACCCCTACCAAGCCCCCAAAATTTATGTAGATGGCATTTCTATATTGGAATGCTAATTTATTCAGTTTGTAAAAAAAAAAATATGTCAAATAAATGTTCCCAGATCTTCTTGGGAAAGTGCTAACATCCAGAGTTGTTCTTCCTTTTTTCCACTTTCCTTTTTTTTTTTTTTTCATCTCATCTTCTCAATCTCTTAAATTTTTCTCCCCCCTCAAAAAAAAAAAAATCATACTGGGAAATGCTAATGGGAAAGTTAAGTCTCTGTGGCAACAAACCATCAAAATTTAGTGGCTTAAAAAATCATTGTTTATGTCAAGATTCTCTGGGTTAATGTATGTTTCGACTTAACTGAGTGAGTCTTTAATCTCCTTGAGACCCAGATGGAATTATTCTTATTTTCTCTGTCAGTTGACAGGTTTAGCTGGGGCTACCTGGTCCCAGGAGACCTCATTTATATGTCTGGCTGCCGATTGCCTGTCAGGCTAGATGATGAATTTGATTGGTCCATGTCTTTTTCACAATTTATCATTCTAGCCTACAGAAATTCCTACAGTAGTACATTCCAGTATATGTGAGGTCAAAGGCAAATCATGAGAAGGGTTTCAAAATTCTGGGAGCAAATCCAGTTCTAAAGAATGAAGAATTATGTCCACTATGCTCTTTATTAAGAACAATGTTAAATCACTTTCTACAGTTATATACAATATATGCTATTATAGTTTTATTGTTTTTCCCTACATTCTCTTGCTCATATATTCATTTTGAACAGTTGATGAATTGGTAAATATTTTTAAGTTTAAAATTTTAATTATTTTTTAAATTTATTTATATTAGACATGAATATACTTAGTATGCAAACAACACATGTTGGTACCACCCTTTCCCTTATCCCTGTCTCTTTTCCAAAGAGTGCTTCCTCACTGGGGATGCAGGTCAACCCCATGGGGATTCTGGGTCATGCATTGTGGGGGCAGTAGTCAGTTATGGGAGAAAAGGGATGCCTCTGTGCATAATGTTCCAACTTATGGCTCTAACAAACTTTCCACCCCCTCTTCTGCAGAATTTCCTGGGCCATGTTGGGTGCATTTTAAGTATACTTCAGTGATTGGCACTTAGGAGCCTCTGGGTCTCTGCTTTGGTAAATGTTGAGTGTCCTCAGTGTCTATCTCCTTCACCCTTGTGATGATATCAGGTTCACTGAGAGAGCAGCACTCTTGCTCATTTTGCTAATTCCTCTGTGGGTTCAGCTGGGGTCCCGGGTGAAGTGAACTAGGTCATTTATCCCCACAGGTCCACTCCCAACTGAAAAAGAGAATCATAATCTCCAATGGAGAGTGAAATCAGCACCAGTTAAATAGGATAACCATTGTTAACTTAGAGAGAATTTAAAGGGTGTAGGCCTTCCTCCTGTAGCCCAAGATTAGTAGGAGCTAGACATTATAAAATCAAAATAGTTATCTGGACATGATTCTGACTTGTTTCCTACTTCCAGATATGATTTTCTTAACCAATCCAAGAGCAGTTGGTTACCCACAATGGCTGTGTGCCACTATTGCACTTGTGTGACCATCATCTCAGGTTATTTGCTTCTGAGTAGCCTAGGCATTGAATTGCTTGGATAGGTGTCGGCCACTTTCCCCAGGTAGCTCATGTAGCATCTTTCAGCACTGACTTCTGCCTAGCTGTCTTCAGGATTCCAAACATATCTCTCCAGATTCTATACTGACAGCATATTGTGTCTTCAGCAGTAGGGTCTTACCATTAACCTCTGGTGGGTAATCAAGTGCTCTGACAAAAGTCTGTTTTGTTTGTTTTGGGAGACTTTGTAAGTCTCTCCAATCCACAGCTTGTTGTGGATGTTAACCATGTCCTGGTAAAGGCAACATCATGTCAGTTCCAAGGGAAAAGAAAACAGAAAAAGACAGAAGGAAAAACAAACAAACGAGAATTTTAAGGTTAGGCTTCATCTCACCCTCTCCAGAGCCCTTCAATTCAGGTGCTCCGCCTAAGGTCCTGTTGAGGGTTCCAACTTTTAGTCTAACTTCCAGGACATAGGTTTCTATGGTACCAGTTCAATTTTGTGTCACCCCTAACCTTTCCCCTTCCCCCAAGCCCTACCCTCCCTAATGTCCAAGCCTCGAGATGCCACTCAGTATGTCAGTAACTCAGACTGATCTAGGTTATGAACCACAGATGATTGAGGCCTTGTGACAATCCTCTCTCTGATTGTGTTAATTTTCTTAGCATGACCTGTTCCAAGTTCCACCATTTTTTTTCTACAAATTTCATTGTGTCATTTTTTTCTTACTGCTGAGTAGAATTCCACCATGTAGGTATGCCATATCTGTTTTATCCATTCATCCAGTGCTGGGCACCTGAGTGATTACAGTTATTATCTACTATGAATTGAGCAGCTATAAATATGGTTGAGCAAATATTTCTGAACTGAGTTGTGGAACTTTTATGGTAATTGCTCAATAAGGGAATAACTGGGTCTGTTGGTAGCTTTTTATTCAGCATTGTCAGGAGTCTCCATATTGATTCCCATCATAGTTGTACCAGCTTATATTCCCACCAAAAGTGAACTAAATGTTCCTGTTTCTCCACATCCTCACAACATTTGCTTTCATTTGATTTTTCAATGTTTGCTATCCTTACTGGAATAAGGTAGAATCTCACTGCTGTTTAAATTTCCATTTACCTAGTGGTTGGGGATGTTGAACATTTTCTTAAGTTTGTGTTAGCCATTTGTAATTCTTCCTCTGAGAACTCCTTATTCAGTTCTCTGCTTCACTTATGGAGTGGTTTGCTTGATCTTTCATTTTTTAGTGTTTTGAGTTCTTTGCAAATTCTAGATCTTAGGCTTCTGTGAGTGGTATAGCTGGAAAAGATTTTCTCCCATTCAGTGGGTAATCTATTGGCTCTGCTTATGGTATGTTTGTCTGTGCAAAAGCATTTTAGCTTCATGAAATCCTATTGGTTGAGATCTTGTTTAATTTCCTGGCTACTATTTTTTTTTTTTTTTAAGGAAGTCTTTTCCCAGTCCTGTATCATGGAGTATGCCTCTGATATTTTCTTCCAGTAGTTGAAGGGTTTTAGGTCTTATAATGAGCTTTTTAATACATTTGGACTTGATTTATGTGTATGGAGAAATGAATGGGTCTAATTTTATTTTTCTACATATGGTCATCCAATTGGTCCAACACCATTTGTTGAAGATGCTATATTTTCTCCAGTCTACATTAATGGCACCTTTGTCAAATATTAAGTAACTTTAGTTAGTTGACGTAAGGTCTGGGTCTTCAATTCTGTTCTGTTTTTATGCCAGTACTATGCTACTTGGTTTTTTTTGTTGTTGTTGTTGGTTTTTCTTTGTTTGTTTGTTTTGTTTTGTTTTTTCCCAGAGGATATGTTTGGTTATCCTAGGCCTGCTACCATTCATTCAATATAAATTTTGGGATCATTTTTTCAATCTATATGTAGAATGATAGAATGATGCTGGTAATTTTATTGGTATTGTGTTAAATCTGTATACTGCTTTTGATAGAATTGCCATTTTCACAATATTCATTCTACCTATCCAGGAGCATAGGAGGTCTTTCCATCTTCTCACGTCCTCTTTGATCTTCTTGAATGTTTTTGTATTTTAATTATATAGGTCTTTCACATCCTTGGATAGTGTTATTCCAAAGTATTTTTTTTGTTGTCATTGCTATTGAAAATGGCACAGCCTCATTGATTTCTTTCCCTATATATTTTTCCTTTTCATATAGAAAAGCTACTTATTTGGTGCATTGATTTTATATCCTGCAACTTTACTGAAGGAATTAATCACCTTTAGATGTTTTGAAATGGATACTTTCAGGTCACTTATGTGCAGGGTCATGTCATCTGCAGACAGGGCTAACTTCTTTCTTTCCAATTTGAATCCCTTTTATTTCTTTCTCTTGTATTATTGCTTGGGCTAGCACTTCTAGTACTATGTTGAAGAACAATGGTGAGAATGGCCACTCCTGTTGATTCCCAATCTCAATAGGAACTCCTTTAATCTTTTCCCATTAAATATTATTTGGGCTTCAGGTCTTTTATGTATAGCCTTTATTGTGTTGAGACATCACCTTGCACACATAGTCTTTCTAGCATTTTGCTCACAAAGTGGTGTTGTATTTTGTCAAAGACCTTCTCTGCATCAATTAAGATCATGTGGTTGAGTTTATCTTTCACCATCTATTTTGAGGGATACTTTTGCTGGGTAGAGTAGCTTGGGTTGGAAGCCATAATTTTTTAGACTTTGAAGCGTTACATTACAGGCATAGTTCCCTCATATTCTGTTCACTTGATGTTTTGAACTTAGTGAGGCTTTTGGCCTCCCAAATAATTTCTTCTCGTTTGTCTTCCAGGTCAGATATTCTGCCTTCCACATGAGTAACTCTGTTAGTGATGGATTCTAGAGGGTTTTTGTTTGTTTGTTTGTTTGTTTGTTTGTTTGTTTGTTTGAGGTAGAGTCTCACTCTGGTCCAGGGTGACCTGGAATTCACTATGTAGTCTCAGGGTGGCCTTGAACTCACAGCAATCCTCCTACCTCTGCCTCCCGAGTGCTGGGATTAAAGGTATGCACCACCATACCTGGCTAGAGAGGTATTTGTAAGTTCTGCTTGATTTGATGTTTGTTTTCTGTTCAGTTGTTTTGCATTGTGTCCATCTCTGTTGTGAGGTACAATTTCGGTTCGAGTTCTAACTTTTTTTTCTCTCTTTATTTATCTTTTTTATGGTTTTTCAAGGTAGGGTTTCACTCTAGCACAGGCTAACCTGGAATTTACTATGTAGTCTCAGGGTGGCTTCAAGCTCATGGTGATCCTCCTACCTCTGCCTTGAGTTCTCACTTTCTTGATGCTTCCTGGAATTCATTCTTACATTCTCACAGCAATACTCCTACCTCTGATTCCCAAGTGCTGGGATTAAAGTTGTGTGCCACCATGACTGGCAAGATCTATGGTTTCTTGACTCACCTTCAATTCATTCATATCTCTTTTGAGGGTTCTAACATTTTCCTCCATCAAGATAAGACTACTGTCAAAAGCTGAATGCTCCAAGAGATGATTCTGTTCAATTTTTTTGATATGACTGTTGATTCTTTGATGGTTTGCTTCTAGTTCAGCAATTCTTCTGATCATGGTCTCATTGGTTGTTGTGTTTTAATTTTTGTATTGAATTTTGATTGATTTCTCTGTGATTTAATTGGAGGAGTCTATTGTAGGACTAGATATACTTGGTTGGGACCTCTCAGTTTTCTGACTTTCATTGGCTTTCTTGTATTGAGGTCTACCCATTTTATGGAGAATTTTTTATTTTATTGGTGAGGAAGCAAGTTTTTGTCCTTTGGTCTTTGCACCCTCTGACTCAAGTGAACAGAGATGTTGGTACCCAGTTGCCAGTCAGGATACCAGAGCAAAAGTCTGATTCCATAGCCCACATAGGGGTCAGGCTTGGCAAATTAGTAAATGTTTTTTAAATATATGGTATAATATTGAAACCTACATGAAAACTTGTATAGAATCACATTAAGTTACATAAGTCCTACAGAAAAAAAATCAATTTATTTACCTGATAATATTCTAGCATTTTAAAGTAAAAGTATAGAGCAACAAATTAAAACATTATTCTCATATAAAATGAAATATATATGAAAGTTTGACTTTTTTGAAAATTTGACTAATTATACCACCTAGAGCATTAATCTTTTACTGAGAACTTCATTATATGAATAGATTCCAACTTGGTCATATTCTCATTGGGTTAGACTCATATACGTCTTATACCCTGCCTCTACTCCACTGAGGATCCTTCTTAGTGGTGTACCAGTAATCACTGTGGGGTCGTGAATGTAACAATTAGTTTCTAGGGAATACAATGCCTCAGGATACTCCTTCCTACCCTATAGCTCTTACAGTCTTTTACCTCCTCTTCTACAATGACCCTTGAATCTTAGAGGGTGTGGTATAAGTCTTTTAGTGTTGAGCTCTCAGTAAGTTTAAGGAATAATTTAGTATGGTAGAAATTACTGGTATCAGTTCAGCAAGAAATTGTGTACCTCACCATTCTTTCTCCCAATGTTGACTTTTCTAATTCTAGAGTATATCTATAGAATGTGTCAGCACTAGAGTGTCACACACCTTGAAAGGACCACAGCACAATATGTGATGATGCAGAAAAAAAAAAACAAAAAACAAAAAACATTATTTTGGTCAGTTTTTTCTTTTACAATTTTATCCCACATGTTTCCAAGTTTCACTAAAATAGCACTTTAATCTTTATTAAAATGATAAATTTTATTTTCCTTTTAATATTCTATTTTATTTATTTAAGAGGTGAGCATATATAGCAAGTAAGAGAGAAGAGAGACAGAGAGAGAGAAAATGGATGTGTCAGGACCTCTAGCGCTGCAGATGAACTCCAGATACATGTACCACCTTGAACATCTGGCTTACATTGGTACTGGAGAATTAAACCTGGGTCCTTTGTCTTCACAGGCAAGTGTCCTAAGTGCTAAGCTATCTCTTTGGACTTGAATTTTATTTTCTAATGCGACAAAATAGCATATTTTTCCAAAGTACTCTTTCTTTCTTTCTTAAGCCACTTTTTTTGTGGTTGAAATAAATATTAGAAAGACTAAATAAGATATTCTTTTTAGTATTAGATATTACAAATTAGATAAAACATCCACACAAATCTAAGTGGCATTAATTCAGTGAATTTTATAGCAAATTGGAGAGATAGTCAAATATCCCATGAGGGATTAAAACTTAATTGTTTCATTATTCTACAGGAGTAACTCTAGTACCTACAAGAAGAATGATTTAAAGTGAATCCGCTATTGCCTTTATTCTTTATACAATTGTTGGAAGAAACACCAATGTCACAGTTCCAGAGAAACGTACTTTTAATAACATTCACTTATAGGAGGGATCTATGAACAAAACTTTCCAGTGGAGTCGTTTAATTTCCTGGTGGGTTTGCTTACTGTTTTCCCTCATCTTCCTGTGCATGCTGTTATCAATTTTCACTGTTCTCCGTTCAGGTGACACTTCTCCCACGGACGGTGGGATAAAGGTCTTGACACCGCTTTACCTGTCAGCATCACGGAGCTTTGTGTCTGCTCAGCTGTCAGGTTGTTCACTCTGTCCTTTCTGTTCCAATGTCAAGCTGTTTCCCTTTTTGCCCTACGTCTCTCAAATGCCTGTGAAACCTGGGCTATTTTCTTCAGTGCAGACTGAGGAGGTGGCCTCTGTGTGGATCCTTCCACCTTCATACCACAGATCTTCTTTGCAAAGGTCAAATCTGTATCAGCCTTACTCCAGAATCAGGCAGCTGTGAAAAACAATCACCCAGACTGCATGAAACGTACTGTTCTGAGCCTTATCCCTTCTGATTCTCATTTCCCCTAAGTGGTTCAATTTTGCATTCTTTGATTGTCGAAATTTGAAAATTCTTTTTCTTAAATTATTGCACATTTCTTTGTCATGCATTACAGATGGGGAAATATATAGGCTATTAGTTCTCTTGGTTTTGTCATTTATATGCAGTACCACATGTTGTGAATTACAAAGAGAAGCCTCCTGTGTGTGACATAGAAACCATTTTGCATTTCAAACTACTGAATGTCTGGATATTCCCTCAGCATACTTCAGAACTCAAACACTAGAGAATTTACTATTTATTCTCTTTTTACCATCACCATCCTAAAAGTAGTGGTAAAAGAACATTTTATAGACTTACATTAAAATGTCAAAGAAATGTTTTTACCAGAGGGGAAAATATCAACTAGTAAAGTTATTTGGAATTGGTTTGTAAAAATAATTCCAATATGACTGTACTTTATAGAATAACTTCACGTAAATATAAAATATACATGAATGACTTCTGTTAGCACATTTAGTGTAGCATGTATGAATAGCTATGCACTCCCATCCCCATTTTCCCCATGTTGATATATGGACCAAAATCAATTGACATTTGTCTCTTTTATCACACATCAGTTAGTTGTGACTTTAGGATTATGTCAAAAATATCAAAATATTGGGCGTTTGTATTATTTCATCTTTCTTGCCACATTTCCTAGTCAAGAGTAGCTTGAAGTACTAGAACTCCAAAGGGACATGATGACCCAGTGTCCACCCAGGGTTCTAATACCTCAGCAGCTCCCTCCTCTGCTGAGTCAGTTCCAGTATATCCACTCATATAATTACAGGCTTTCTTGCAATGCAGATGTTCTGCCGTAAATAAAACCACACAGGGCATTCGTTTTAGTATTTTAGGAACCATGACATGTTGCTTGGAACTCTTGTGTGAGCTTTCCTATGGTGTGTGGTAGAATTATAGGAGTTCTGTGGTTTCATTTAAAGTGTTCTATGATCCCTGAGTGACTGGAATTAGTATTACATTAACAATGGTCCCATCCTATGTGTCAGATGAGAAAGATCCCAGGAAAAATGGGACAAATTATCTAATTTCAAAGGCAGTTCTTAGGAATGTGTTTTTCCCAAATTGTTTTTTTTTTTTTTTTTTTTTTTTTACAATGCAGTCTTGCTACCACTGATTCAAATCTATATTCACATTAAAATTAAATGTTTTCATTCTTATAGTTGATACCATGTTGCCTTTTCTATTACACTTTGGTGGTGATCCCTTCTTTCCTGTCTCCTTCCTTTCCCTTCTTTTCTTCCTTCCTTCCTTCCTTCTTTACTTTCTTCCTTTCCCTTTGTTTCCTTTCTCTTTCCTTGGTTATGATTATTCTTCCTACATTTATGTTCTGCCTACAGTGAATTTTCCAGCTACGCTTTAAGGCCTTATTCCTGAACATTTTCTTATTTTCCTCTTTTTTTGTACACTTCTTCCCTCTTATCATGACTAACAATGTGTTACTCAAGATTACACGCAGATGTTTTATTCAATGATTTTTTTTTTTTTTTTTCAGTTTTTCGAGGTAGGGTCTCATTCTGGTCCTGGCTGACCTGGAATTAACTCTGTAGTCTTAATGTGGCCTTGAACTCATGGTGATCCTCGTACCTTTGCCTCCCAAGTGCTGGGATTAAAGGCATGCGCCACCATGCCTGGCTTTTTTTTTTTTTTCTGGACTTTTAAGGTAGTAATTTAGTTTTATATTATCCTTTTAAACATTAATTTTATTCTTTTGGAATATTTATTCTTTCTTGCTCAATCTCACTCTTGTACTATGATGCCCACAAATATTTCTCACCCAGTTTTTAATCCAATATTTTACAGTTTTTTTTGTTTGTTTTATTCCTTGATAAGAGAAACAGGTTTTTTTTTTTAAGTATTTAGTTATTCTTTTGTAAGAAGAGAGAAATAGAAGAGAGACAGACAGAGAGAATGGGTGCTCCAGAGCCTCCAGCTGCCACATATGGGCTCCAGATGCATGCACCACCCTGTGCATACTCCATGTGGGTACTGGGGGAGTCGAACTTGGATTGATACTCCTGCAGGTAATCATCTCAACCACCATGCCATCCCTCCAGCACCAAGAAACAATGTGTGTGTGTGAAATTATGTGCTAATTAGAAGATACTTTCTTTTGACAGCATGATTTTTTGAGGGATTGATTCTGAAATCGCAAATGTTCCAGTTTTCATTCCTTCCTTTCTTCCACACTTCTTTCCCTATTTCTCTATCTACTTCTTGTTCCCTGCTCCTTGTTATCATCTCACCTTATGTTTCAGAATTAGTTTATCCTGGTTTTGGACTTCTGTAACTATTGCCTGTGCTATGTTCATACATTATTCCTTTGCATCACATTGTATGTATTCATTGCTCTTCATAAATTATAGTGATTTTAAAATAACTTGATAACTTTTTGCTGTGTTTGGTTTCCTTTGTAAAATTATTTGAGCCAAATATTAAGTGTTCTGATCTGAGTTATGATATTTCCTCTTCCACTGTTTGTCTTTTCCTTAACAGTTCTCTGTATTCATTTGTTAGATTTGCTGTTTTAAATATTAAAATACAAACCGATTACAGCTTAGAATTTATTTAATTATTTAACAATTTAGGTATGAATTTAAACAAAGTGGGAATATTGCAGAAGCCTAATGTTATCAAGAATGCATGTTCCTGTATTTCTGTTCTACCTCACTGCCATACTAAGTAATTCCTCACTTCACAAAGAATGTGTAGTAAAGAAACAAGTCAAGTATGGAAAAGCCTAAACTAGAATTTTCTACTCCCATTAGTTCATTAAATCAATTTACTTCAGAATCTCAAATGTAACACTTCTAACGGCCCATTTTTTTAATCAGAATTTATCCACATGGACACGTCTATCAACTTGAGAGTATTGGAAAATATAGTTCATTTCCAGAATAGCATAATTTTTATTATCTTGAAGGAAATATTAACTATAGTCTAACAAAGACATTATGATTATGATCAATATGTCTTTTGCATAGCACATGTGTAATATAAATTTAATAGTATTCTGAGCACTTGTTTATTCTTTTTTGGCAGAAGGTTGAGAACTGGGCTATGGAATGCTATCTTCCGGATGTGACAAGTTTGCCATATTGTAGACTCACAGCAGATGAGGTTTCCTGCACACAAATGAGCTTGTCAGTCTCTCATCATAGATAGCAGTCCATGAGACCCCAGAACTCTCAGAGCTAATAATGGAAACTGTTGATAGTTGGGAACGAGGAAGTTATGTCCTTTAGCAGGCTGGTCACTAGAGGATTGCCAATTCTCCAGAAAATAACCTCTAATGCATGATTATGCAAGTGAACCTAATTTAAATCAGTAGGCAAAAAGTAAAATTAAATTAATAAGACATGGAAGTTTGAAGGGGATATAATGAGAAGAAGAAAGTTTTAATAGGAGGGATAAGGGAAAAAAATGTAAGTTGGGAGATCAAAATGCATGAATATATGAAATTGTCAAAAAATTTAAAAAATAATCTTATTTTTCAAAAACTATCATTGTATATTCCAGTTTGGTCAGTTTTTATTAGGGTTTGTTCTTAATATTTCATGTGTTCAGCCACTTGGTGAATTATACTATTGACTTATATCCAAGTGCTGGATACATCAACAAAGCGCAGTGTGATTTGCGGGCAAGGGGTGTAGGAAACTTGTACTACTCACCTCATTAATCCTTACCACAGCCCCTCTTCACTGAATTATTGTATGCGAGAATTGCAACATGTTAAAATATACATTTCACAGCTCAGGGTGAAGTACTAGCAATGGGTAAAATGGAGACAACATGTAGAAATACAGTATTTATAAAGTGATTGCCATAGTCTGATTAACAATTGATATTGCTAGTAGTTGAGTTAAGGATGGGATGGTGAAAAGGAAGGTCCTTTCCATGCAATTTACTGTGGATAGTGAAGTGATTGTATTCACACAAAATAATGTCGTTATTAGGGTTCTAGTACAGACACTAAAATATTCTATTGTGAGTAGTCTGAAGAGAGTAACTGACTAATTATTAAATTCTTTTTTCACATTAAACCTTCTATTGCACTAGCTATTTCAAAAAAGGTGTTTTAAAATATGCTCTCTCAAATTAATTCTGTATTTCATTTTATACATATTCATGAGGACATATGACATTTTAGCAAAGCTTCAGCTAGGGACTTTAAGCTGGAATTTAATTAATACAGATTGAAATAAATATTACATCTAACAGTTAATTTCCTTTGATGAAAAAGTAAAAATATAGAGCAATAAAATGAGATTTTCATTCCTTATTATCATTTAATGTGAATGACAAACATTAATTTTCCAGTTCCACATGATGAAAAAATATTAAATAACAGGTATCTTTTAGAAGAAAATTGCTAATTTCATGGACAATTACAACACGTGTAGGTAATGCCTTCTAATCTTACTGTAATTATATTTTAAGCTTCATAGAAAAAGTTAATCACTACAGCTGTAAAAGAAAGACTGTTTTTCCCCTGAGAAAGCACTACAGGCCAATCAAGGTATCATAGTAGACGTGTAAGACCTTGAAAGTTCAGAAATTTCAATATTGTGGTCAAGGAGTCACTTCATATGTCATTACCAGGAGGAGGCATGGGCAGATTAAATAGACTATGAATCTAATGGTGCTTTGGAATGAAATTGCAGTGCAGAATTTCTGTCAGTAAATTCCTTGTTTCTTTATTTTGTTTTACTTTAATTCTAATTGTGCTCAAGTAGAATTATGAATGTCATAGCTAACTATAAGGGGTAGTTTTGGCCAAGAGAAATATTTCCTAATTGTGTGTTAAATTTTTTTGTAATTAAAGCAGCAGGCAAATACAAAGATGTTTACTTGTGTAAGTTTTATAGCAAATGTGTATTTAGTTATGTAATTTTGATGAAAAGTAGTATCTGAAATATGCATCTAAATCTTAATTCCTATTGGAACAATTTAGAGTTTTCATCATCAGTCCACTGCAGTACTTGTGACTCTGTAAGATAACCTGCAAAGCCTAAGGACCTATGTTTGATTCTCCAGATCCTCCGTAAGTCAGTCGCACAATGAAGCAAGTGCAAGGTCACATTTACCCACTAGGTGACACAAGTGTCTGGAGTTCTACTGTCAGTGGCTGAGGTCCTGACATTCCAATTTTTTTTCTCTATCTTTCTAAAAAATAAAAAAATAATAATTAAAAAGTAAGATATTGTAACAAAAATATATATAATGACAAACATGGTAATTTAAAATAAACAATATTTTATCAGTATATTTTAAATTAAACCTTGTTAAATTAAGTAAATATGTATTGAATAATAACTCTGGGCATGCATTGTAATTGTCAAGGTTAAATACTTATGTAAAATCTTTTCATTTTGATTTTAATTAAATTAATTAATTCATTTCATGTATGTAGCTATTTGTTAAGACAGCTTATTATGAAGCCCAGGCTGGCTTTGAACTCATTATCCTACTGTCTTAATTATCTTACTTCTGGAATTATAGGTACACTATCTTGACACTCCTTAATTTTGTAATATTTATCTGGCTACAGTTTTTAAACTGATTTCTTCTTTTCCTTCTCCTCCTTTAATGTTCTCTCCTCCTTGTTCTCTTCTTTTTTTGAGATAGGGTTTACTCAGTAGCCCAGGCTGGCCTTGAACTTATGGACATCTTCATATCTTATCCTCCCAAGTCTTCAGATTACAGATATCAGCCATCATGCAATGATATTTGTTTTTCTGACTCATCAATATGATTATTTGTTTTACAGATCCACATTATACCAGCCACAATTAGTAATAAGTGTATAATATCATTGTCAAACATTAATGATAAGTTTTTGAATCAGGTGCCTATTATATGTTATATATGTGGTATATGTGAAATATATATGACATAGGGTTTGTTAATGACCTTCAGTTTAATTAAAATCAGAACATGCCATACCATCTATTTTATTGTATGTGTATGTTAGAATGTGATTGGAAGTGGTGAAAGGAGGTGTGTAAAATAATACCATGAGATTAACCAAAGAAGTAAATATTTGTAACAGAAAGATAATACATAGACGTGGTCATCATCATCTTTGCTAGAGTTGGTACACATGGCCTTGAGGATCCTAAACTGATACTTCTTATACTAAGCTGTATCCATGGCCCACAATAGTGGGAATTAATATGCTACAAATGAATGATATTTTTGTTGAAAAGATGACAATAATATAAGTAATCAAATATTTATTTATAGTTGTAAAGTAAAAATAGTCTTTAAATTATAAAATAATTGCAAAATAATAAAGCTAATCTTGAAAAAGAGACAAGTTAGGCTCATAATCTACCCATTTAAAAATTATAAAAAATTAAAATAATTAATATGATATAGTAATGACACAATGATATGATGAAAGTTATAAAAATTCACTTATAAATCTGTTGCCAATTAATATTTTATAAAGGCAATAGTTTAGTTAATTTTCTGTCACTGAAAACATATGCAAAATAACTCACTTCAAAAGGGTCAGTCCATGATCACATGGCCCCACGGGTCCTAGGCCAATGGCCAGGCAGAGAGTTTCAGGCTGGGAAGCGCAGTGAAGAGAAGTGCAGCTCAACACATAGCAGAAAGACAGAGAGAAGGAGCCACATGTTTATCCGTAATAGGTGCATCTTTAAGGATCTACTTTTTTTTAAATTTTTTAAATTTTTATTAACATTTTCCATGATCATAAAAAAAAAAAAAATCCCATGGTAATTCCCTCCCTCCCCACCCCCCATACTTTCCCCTTTGAAATTCCATTCTCCATCATATTACCTCCTCATCTCAATCATCTATTACATATATACAATATCAACCTATTAAGTACCCTCCTCCCTTCCTTTCTCTTCCCTTTATGTCTTCTTTTTAACTTACTGGCCTCTGCTACTAAGTATTTTCCTTCTCACACAGAAGCCCAATCATCTGTAGCTAGGATCCACATATGAGAGAGAACATGTGGCGCTTGGCTTTCTGGGCCTGGGTTACCTCACTTAGTATAATCCTTTCCAGGTCCATCCATTTTTCTGAAAATTTCATAACTTCATTTTTCTTTACCACTGAGTAGAACTCCATTGTATAAATGTGCCACAACTTCATTATCCACTCATCAGTTGAGGGACATTTTAGGCTGGTTCCATTTCCCAGCTATTATAAATTGAGCAGCAATAAACATGGTTGAGCACGTACTTCTAAGGAAATGAGATGAGTCCTTCGGATATATGCCTAGGAGAGCTATAGCTAGGCCATATGGTAGATCGATCTTTAGCTGTTTTAGGAACTTCCACACAGATTTCCACAATGGCTATCAGATATATAGCTGGCGAATATTTTTTCCCATTCTGTAGGTTGCCTCTTTGCTTTTTTCACTGTGTCCTTTGCGGTGCAAAATCTTTGTAATTTCATGAGGTCCCAGTGGTTAATCTGTGGTTTTATTGCCTGAGCAATTGGGGTTGTATTCAGAAAGTCTTTGCCAAGACCAATATGTTGAAGGGTTTCACCTACGTTTTTCCTCTAGCAGTTTCAGAGTTTCAGGTCTGATGTTAAGGTCTTTAATCCATTTGGACTTAATTCTTGTGCATGGCGAGAGAGAAGAATCTATTTTTGTCCTTCTGCAGATACATATTCAGTTTTCCCAACACCATTTGCTGAAGAGGCTGTCTTTTCTCCAATGAGTATTTTTGACATTTTTGTAGAATATCAGGTGGTAATAGCTACCTGGACTTACATCTGGGTCCTCTATTCTGTTCCACTGATCTACATGTCTGTTTTTGTGCCAGTACCACACTGCTTTTGGTACTACGGCTCTGTAGTATAGGTTAAAATCAGGTATGGTGATACCACCAGCCTTATTTTTGTTTTCTCAGTATTATTTTAGACATTCAAGGTTTTTTGTGATTCCAAATGAATTTTTGGATTGTTTTTTTCTATTTCCTTAAAAAATGCCTTTGGAATTTTGATAGGAATTGCATTAAATGTGTAGATTGCTTTAGGTAAGATTGTCATTTTCACAATATTGATTCTTCCAATCCAGGAACAAGGGGTATTTCTCCACTTTCTAGGGGCTTCTGCAATTTCTTGCTTGAGTATTTTAAAGTTCTCATTACTTCCTTCGTTAGATTTATCCCAAGGTACTTTATTTTTGATGCAATTGTGAATGGGAGTGATTCTCTGATTTCAACTTCTGTGTGTTGTTTGTTAGCATATATGAAGGCTATTGATTTTTGTGCATTTATTTTGTATCCTGCTACATGGCTGTAGGTTTTGATCAGCTCTAACAGTTTGCTAGTAGAGTTTTTAGGGTCCTTTATGTATAGAATCATGTCATCTGCAAATAAAGATACCTTGATCTCTTCCTTTCCAATTTGTATCCCTTTTATGTGTGTCTCTTGCCTTACTGCCTTGGCTAAGACTTTCAAAATTATATTAAATAAAAGTGGGGACAGTGGACACCCTTGTCTTGATCCTGATTTTAGTGGAAAAGCTTCCAATTTTTCCCCATTTAGTAATATGGTGGCTGTAGGCTTGTAATAAATAGCCTTTATTATATTGACATATGATCCTTGTATTCCCAGACTCTGTAGGACTTTTATCATGAAGGGTTGCTGGATTTTGTCAAATGCTTTCTCTGTGTCTAATGAGATGATCATGTGATTTTTGTCCTTCAACCCATTTATATAATGTATTACATTTATAGATTTGCATATGTTGAACCATCCCTGCATCTCTGGGATAAAGCCTAATTGTTCAGGGTGAATGATCTTTTTTATATACTCTTGTATTCTGTTTGCCAATATTTCATTGAGGATTTTTGCATCTATGTTCATGAAGGAGTTTGGTCTGTAAATTTCTTTTTTTGTACTATCTTTGCCTGGTTTTGGTATCAGGGTGATGCTGGCCTCATAGAAGGAGTTTGGTAGAATTCCTTCTTTTTCTACCTCCTGGAAAAGCTTAAGAAGCAATGGTGTTAGCTTTTCCTTAAATGTCTGGTAAAATTCAGCAGTCAATCCACCTGGGTCTGGGCTTTTTTTATTTGGGAGATTATTGATAACTGTTTGGATCTCGATATTTGTTATAGGTCTATTTAAGTGATTAATCACATTTTGATTTAATTTAGGTAGGTCATATAAATCAAGGAAATCATCCATTTCTTTCAGATTTTCATACTTTGTAGAGTATATGCTTTTATAGTATGTCCCTATAATATTTTGAATTTCTCTGGAATCTGTTGTAATGTTACCTTTTTTAAAAAATTTAATTTATTAGTTTTCTTTTCAGCAAATACAGGCAGTTTGGTATCATTGTTTAGGCACATATATGATCTACCCCCTCCCATTGGACCCTCCTTGTTGATGTAAATGGGTCATGCATTGTGGAGTTAGCCCCCAGTTATTGGTATGATAAATGTCTCTGTAAATCATCACCTGACATGTGACTCTGACATTCTTTCCACCCCCTCTTCTGCAAAATTTCCCTGAGCCATGTTGGGTTCATTTTTGGTTTGCTGCAGTGCTGAGGTGTTGGGGGCCTCTGAGGCTCTGGCTCTCTGATTTGGTAGGAGTTGATTTTTCTCTGCGTTGGTCTCCTTCCCCTTTGTACTGGTATTCAGTTCACAGGAAAACATCACCCTTGCTTGTTTTGCCAATTGTCCTTAGTTCCAGTTGGGCCCCTTTTGAGGTATGTTGTGGCAGCTCTCTCCTTAGGATCTGCATCTATCTGAAAAAGAGAAGCAGATTCTCCAACGGAGAGTAAGTTAGCACCCGGAAAATTGAGATAACACTTACTTTTTTGATAGAGTTTGTACCCCATGATTGATGGTAGCTTGATATTGGAGAGTGGGCTTGTGTTTGGGTATGGGTCTGACTTTTTTCTCAGCTCCAGCTATGGGTCTAGTACCACTGAGAGGAACAGTTAGCCAAATCAAGAGCAGGTTCCTCACCATGGCTGTGTGCACTATTGAACTTGTGTGGACATCACATCAGGTTATTTGTTGCTAATTAGGTTAGACAATGAGTTGATTGGACAGATATTTATCGTTTCCCCATTGCCCATGTAGCACCTTCTGGAACTAGACACACAGACTGCCTGGGACTGACTCTCTCCTGGCTTCCAGCCATGCCATTCCATTCTACATGTCAGCTGCATATGGAGTGTTCAGCAATAGGGTCTTACCACTGGCTTTTGGTGGGTCATCAAGTACTCTGACAGAAGTCTGTCATTGTTTTGGGAAACCATGTAGGTTTCTCTGATCAAAAGCACATTGTGGATGGTAGCCCCAAGCTGGCAGTGGGGGTTACAGGTCAGTGCCCACTAAGAAATTGAGGAAAAACATAACTAATATACAAGAGTTAGAGAGGAGAGAGATAGAGGGGGGAGGGTGAGAGGAAGGGAGGGAAGATGTAGAAGATTTAGGTTAGTCTTGATCCTACCCTCTCCAGTGTCTTGTGGTTCAGGTGTTTCTTGTAAGGGTCTAGTGAAGGTTCAGCCATTTGGTCTGTCTTTTAGGAAGTAGGATTTTATGGTACCATTGCCGTTTGGGTCCAGATTACTGTTTTTCACCCTTTGATGCCCTCCCCGCCCTCCCTATCCATCCTATTGTCTAATCCATGAGGTGCTTTCTAGGTTTGTAAGGTATCTTGGGTAGATTCAGGTTAGGTGTTGTAGATGAGTGAGACTATGTGTCGATTTTTTTTCAGTGATTGGGTATGTTCGCTGAGAATGATCTGTTCCAGGTTCAACCATTTTTCCTCAAATTTCTTTGTGTTGTTTTTTCTTACTGCTGTGTAGAATTCCATTGTGTAGATATACCACATCTTAGTTATCCATTCTTCTAATGATGGACATCTGGGTTGATTCCAGCTTTTAGCTGTTACGAATTGAGCTGCTACAAACATGGTTGAGCAAATCTCTCTGGCCTGTGGTTTAAAGGTTTTAGGGTAGATGCCCAGTAAGGGTATATAACTGGGTCTGTTGGTATTTCTATAGTCAGCTTTTTCAGGAGTCTCCATATTGCTTTCCAAAGTGGTTGTACCATCCTGCTTTCCCACCAACAGTGAATGAGTGTCGCTGCTTCTCCACATCCTTGCCAGCATTTATTTTCATTTGACTTTTTGATGTTGGCTATCCTTATTGGGGTAAGGTGGAATCTCATAGTTGTTTTAATTTGCATTTCTCTGATGATTAGGGATGATGAACATTTTCTTAAGTGTGTGTTTGCCATTTGTATATCTTCCTCTGTGAATTGCCTGTTCAACTCTGTGACCCATTTTGTGAGTGGAGTATTTGTCTTCTTATTGTTTAGACTTCTGAGTTCTTTGTAAATTCTAGAGATAAGGCCTCTATCAGGTGGATAACCTGCAAATATTTTCTCCCATTCTGTGGGTATTCTATTGGCTTTGCTTATTATATGCTTGTCTGTAAAGAAACTCTTCAGCTTCATATGATCCCATTGGTTGAGTGACTGTTTAAGTACTTGAGCCACTGGGGTTTTGTTCAGGAAATCTTTTTCATTCCTATATCATGGAAAGTACTTCCTAAATTTCTTCCAGTAGTATTCGAGTTTCTGGTATTATGTTGAGGTCTTTGATCCATTTGGATTTGAGTGCAGTGCATGGTGAAATGTGTGGATCAAGTTTTAGTTTCCTGCATGTGGTTATCCAGTTTGTCCAGCACCATTTGTTGAAGATGCTATCTTTTTTCCAGCCTATATTGTTCAGGCCTTTGTAGAATATCAACTAGCTATAGTTGCTTGACCCAAAATCCGGGTCCTCAAGTCTATTCCATTGGTCTATACTCCTGTTTTTATGCCAGTACCATGCTGTTTTTATTACTATGGCTTTGTAGTATAGCTTTAGATCAGGTATGGTGATGCCAGCAGAGATATTTCTTTTGCTGAGGATATGTTTGGGAATGTGAGGCCTTCTGCCTTTCCATATGAAATTTGAGATCATTTTTTCTATCTCTGTGAAGAACACTGTAGGGATTTTAGTTGGAAATGCGTTAAATCTATATATTGCCTTTGGTAGGATTGTCATCTTCACAATGTTAATTCTGCCTATCCAGGAGCATGGGAGGTCTTTCCATCTTCTCAAGTCCTCCTCAATTTTTTTTTTTTTGTGAGTTTTTGTATTTTTGTTGTATAGATCTTTTACTTCCTTGGTCAACGTTATTCCAAGGTATTTTTGTTGTTGTTGTTGTTGCTATTGAAAATGGGAATATGTCCTTTATTTCTTTTTCTGTGTCTTTGTCATTTGCATACAGAAATGCTACCGATTTTTTTGCATTGATTTTGTATCCTGCTACTTTGCTATAGGAGTTAATCACCTTCAGGAGTTTTGGTATGGAGTCTCTCAGGTCTCTAACATATACAATCATTTCATCAGCGAATAATAGCTAACTTAACTTCTTCCTTTCCAAATTGTATCCCTTTTATTTCCTTCCCCTGTCTTATTGCTTGGGCTAGGACTTCCAGAACTATATTGAAAAGCAGAGGTGAGAGAGGACATCCCTGTCTCGTTCCTGATCTCAATGGGAATTCCTCCAGTCTCTCTCCATTAAGTATTATTTGGGCCTTTGGAGCTTTGTATATTGCCTTTATTATGTTAAGATGTGAACTGGCCATGCTGATTCTCTCCAATGTTTTGATCATGAAGTGATGTTGTATCTTGTCAAAGGCCTTTTCTGCATCTATCGAAATGATCATGTGGTTTTTATGTTTAAGCTTGGTTAAGTGGTGTATTACATTGATGGATTTTCATATGTTGAACCACCCTTGTGTTCCTGGGATAAATCCCACTTGGTCAAGATGGATAATGCTTTTGATGTGTTGTTGGATTCAGTTTGCAAGTATTTTGTTCAGGATCTTTGCATCTATGTTCATTAGGGAAATAGGCTGGAACACAATGAAGGCAGTCCTCAGGGGAAAATTCATAGCACTCAATGCCTTCATAAAAAAGACAGAAAGATCCCAAATCAATAGCCTAACCATCCACCTAAAGGCATTGGAAAAATAAGAAAAATCCAACCCAAAGAGCTCCAGAAGGAAAGAAATAATTAAAATCAGAGCAGAAATTAATGAATTGGAAACCAAGGAAACAATTAAGGCAATTGTAAAAACAAAGAGCTTGTTCTTTGAAAAAATAAACAAGATTGACAAACCTCTGGCCAATTTGATCAAGCAAAAAAAGGAGAGACTCCAAATTAACAAAATTCAAAATGAAAAAGGAGAGATCACAACAGACATAAGGAAATCGGCAGAATCATCAGGACTTATTTCAAAAACCTCTACTCCACAAAACTGGAAAATGTGGAGGAGATGGATAAATTCCTGCATGCATATCATCTACCAAAGCTAAACTCAGAGCAGATTAAACACCTCAATGAACCCATCACACTCATGGAGATTGAATAAGTAATAAGAAAACCTCCCAAAAAGGAAGAGTCCAGGACCAGATGGATTCCCAGCCAAATTTTACCAAACCTTCATGGAAGAACTCAAACCAATCTTTCTAAAACTGTACCACACAATTGAAGAACAGGGAAAGCTACACAACTCCTTAGTTCTAATAGTGTTTGTTTGAAGAATTTGGGAGCCACCATGTTAGGTGCACATATTTAATGTAATCCTGTTGGAGTGTGCCCTTAATCAATATAAAGTGACCTTCCTTATCTTTCTTGACTAATGTTGGACTAAAGTCTACCTTGTCAGGTATTAGGATAGCAAACCCCTGCTTGTTTTCTAGGCCCATTTGCTTGAAACACCATTTTCCAACCTTTCACCTTAAGATAATGTCTGTCCTTTGTAGAAAGGTGAGTTTCTTGGAAACAACAAATTGTAGGATCCTGTTTTTAACCCAGTCTGCAAACCTATGTCTTTTCTTTGGGGCATTGAGGCCATTGATATTAAAAGGTATTATTGAAAAGTGTGTATTTATGTTTGCTTTTTTTTTTTTTTTTTTTGTGGTTCCCGTTCTACCTGTGCTCTCTTGTGTTAACTAGTATTTGAGTATTGCTTGTTTTTTCTAGGTTCTTTATATGTGTGCTTTTCTTTTTTTTTTATATAGTTTTTTTTAAATTTATTTATTTATTTTAGAGCGACAGACACAGAGAAAAAGACAGATAGAGGGAGAGAGAGAGAATGGGCGTGCCAGGGCTTCCAGCCTCTGCAAACGAACTCCAGATGTGTGTGCCCCCTTGTGCATCTGGCTAACGTGGGACCTGGGGAACCGAGCCTTGAACCAGGGTCCTTAGGCTTCACAGGCAAGCGCTTAACCGCTAAGCCATCTCTACAGCCCATATGTGTGCTTTTCCTTTTCTTCAGCATGCAGGATTCTATCAAGTATTTTCTGGAGAGCTGGTTTTGTCTTCAAATACTCCTTAACCTGCTTTTGTCATGGAATGTCCTTATTTCTCTGTCTATTTGAATGGATAGCTTTGCAGGATTAAGTAACCTTGGTTGACAGTTGTTATCTTTCAGAATTGGAATATATCACTCCAAGCCCTTCTGGCTTTTAAAGTTTGTGTTGAATAATCTGCTGTAATCCTGATAGGCTTGCCTTTGTAGGTAACTTGATTTTTCTCTCTAACTGCTTTCAATATTTTTTCTTTGGTTTGTGTGTTTGGAAGTTTGATTATAATATGGTGAGGAGAAGTTCTTCCCAGGTTTTGTCTGGCTGGGGTTCTAAAGACTTCCTGTATCTGCATTGGCACCTCTTTCCCTATTTGGGGGGAAATTTTCTTCTATGATTTTGTTGAACACACCCACTATGCCTTTGGAGTGGAATTCTTCTCCTTCTACCATGCCCTGAATTCTTATATTTCATCTTTACATAGTATCCCGAATATCTTGAAATTCCCACTCATACTTTTCTATAAGTTTGTCTTTCTCTTTGTTGGACTGTGTTTGATCTGCCACCTGGTCTTCGAGCTTAGATATTCTGTCCTCTCCCTCATCCATCCTACTGGTGAGATTTTCTACAAAGTTTTTTTTTTTAATTTATTTTTATTTCATTAACTGTGTTCTTCATTGCTAGTAATTCTGACTGTTTTTTCTTTATTATTTCTAATTACTTATTTATGTCATGTATTGCCTTCTTTCTTTCATTAAATTGGTGTCCTATGTCTTCTTTGATTCATTTGATTTCCTCTTTGATTTCTTCTTTGATTCTTTTGATTTTTTCTTTGACCTCTTTGAACATATTTACAATCATTCTTTTGAAATCTTTCTCAGGCATTTCATCTAACTCGTTCTCACGGGAGGTTATTTCAGATGCATTAATACTTTTAGGTGTATTTATATCGTCTTGCTTTTTAGTGTTTCTTGTGTTATAATGTATATATTTTTGCATCTTTCATTAAGTTAATGCTTGGATTTTCTAGCTAGCTGTGTATTCTTAGCTGTATCAATTGATTTAATGTTATATATTTTCAGGGTCGGAGCTTAAGGTGTTAGGTGTGGCTCTTAATACTCTCAGAGTATCTACAAAGGTGTTCCTAGGGGTTTAGTTTCTCTGCTGTGGGAGTATTCAAGTAGGCTGTGTGGAATCGAATACAGGGAGATTCTAAAATTTAACTAAACCCTGTATACATTCAATCAAAAACAGCCCCAATTATGTATGCAAGAGTAGTTATTATAATGACCAGATCCTCTACCAACAACGAGGTTAAGATTTCTGTTCTGTTGAGGGATCCAAGTCAGTTTGTGACCAAGTGAGACCCTTCCCTGGTGCAATCCCAGTTACCTTGGATGATTTTGGTCTCAGTCAAGTTGCTGCCTGGGTCATTGGGCTGCTGTTCTAATTTCTGGAGCTGGGCACTGGCTTTTCCTGTGGGGCAAACCAAGCCTGGCAACTGTGGCCCTGCAGATCAGCACTCCTGCTGCTGGAACTGCTGCTGCTTTTTTTGCCACTGCTGGGTCTGGAGCCACTGCTGCTGAAGCTGCTGCTCCTAGGTCCACCACTTCTGCTGCCTCTGAAGCTGCTGATACTGGATCTGCTGCTTCTGAGGCCACTGTTACCAGTGCCGGAGCTGCTGATGTTGCTGCCACACTCTGCTCCTGCTTGGGTCCTGCTGTCAGCTCAAGTTGGTGTGGCTGGGTCCCGGGACCTCTGCTCTGTTCGCTGCAGCTGGGCTCAGGCAGTGGGGGAGGGGACGGAGCCGCAGCTGCTCTAGTTCTCTCGCTGTTGCATGTGTTCTTCTACCTTGTGGTCTGCTCCTCTGTTGCTCACTGCCACTCTCCCTTCACGTTTCTTGAGTTGCAGAGATCTCTGATGTGAGTGGAAGCTCCCCGCACCTGGCTTTTTCTGCGGCTCGAGCCGAGCCTGGCGGCTTTCTGGTGTGCCGCTGCCATGGTTGGCAGAGCTGCCGGGGCCTCTTTTGCCGGCCTGTGCGGGCTCTGGATGCTCAGGATCTCTTCTATTTCTCCGCTGCTACCTCAATTTCCTATACACCTCACTTTTTTTAGTAAAAGTGTGTATTTTGCTGTGTTTTTTTGGTCTTCCCCCCCCCCCCACACACACACCCAGGGCTGCTTTGGCATGGTACCTATGCCATCATCTTAACCGGAAGTCTTGAGTCAGGATCTACTTTTTATAGGTAGGTCCTATTTCCTAGTTTTTCCATTGCCTCCCAGTAGTGCAGTTAGCTCTTGATTTTTTGGAGATGTGGTAGTTTTTATGTAAATGTGTGTCCCCCATTGCCTGAGGCATTTTTGATTAATATTAAGATTTCTACTTATATCTCTAGTAGGCAGAACCCTTCTGGAAGAAGGATGTCACTGGAGGCTCGTCTTGAGTCCAGCCCTACCAGGTGTGTAGAGAGTTAGTATTAACTCTGGCTATTCTTACTTATGAATACTGACTTTTCCCTCTCTGCTACAGGTGTATGGAGATGAGCAAGCTTTCTACTTAGAGCTTGCCCTGGAATCTGAAGCCTGAAATAAACCCTTTACTCCCATTAGCTGTTTCTGCTCAGGTAGTTTTTCCAGCAATGAGAAGGTAACTGCAACTGAAAAATGGTACCAGGAATGGTGACTTTGATGAATCTGAACATGTAGGTTTTGATGTTTTGTAATGTTTTGGCAGAGGAATGTGGAAGGATTTGGTTTTAGACTATAGAAGCCTTAAAGTGCTTTTAGCAGAGCTAAAAAATATCTTAGGAAGAGTTTGAAAATGCTAAATCCAGAGAGAATTACAGACTATGAAGGCTTAGCTTATGAACTTCCAAAGGAGGAAATAACTTTGTTAGAAGTTTGAAACTGGTGAAAGACTGATTGCATACCACTTATGTTTTAATAAAGTTGGATTTCAAAGTAATGGGCTGCTGTACTTGGCAGAAGGTTTAGAACATAAAGATATGAGAGATGCACAGTTTATCCAAGAAAAATTCAAGCAAGTTTGAAGTTATAGGCACAAAGACTGGTTTATGTTACTTAAGCTACAATTATCATGGTGAAACTATCCATGGAAGGTTAATTCTAGTAGTGCAAATTATTTTGAAAGCAGTAGCTTTAGCTTAAAGGAAGACTAATGAAGGAGTATTCTGCTCTTCAAAGCCAAATTCTATTCCTCCCTGAATTTATAAATTTCACTCTGCTCCCTATCTGGCATTGACTGTAGAAACAAAACACATTAAGGGAAGCAGGTCACAAAGTGTACGTGGTTCCAGGAGCTTCTGAAATGTGGATGTATGACGCAGGATATAACTCCCTGCACGGAGACTGTTAGAGTCAGATTCTCATTTCTGGTAGCAATCACCTGACCAAGAGCAGATGGTGGGGAAAAGAAGGTTTATTTTGGTTTACAGGCTCAAGGGGGAATCTCCATGATGGCAGGAGAAAACGACTGCATGAGCAGAGGGTGGACACCACCTCCTGGCCAACATCAGGTGGACAAAAGCAATAGGAGAGTGTGCCAAAGACTGGCATGGGGAAACTGGCTATGCCACTCATAAGCCTGCCCCCAACAATACACAACCTCCAGGAGACTTTAATTTCCAATTTCCATCAGCTGGGGGGACTAGCATTCAGAATACCTAAGTTTTTGTGGGACGCCTGAATCAAACCACCACATTCTGCCCCTGGCCCCCATAAACTGATAGACATCCATGATGTAATATACAATGCATTCAGTCCAACCTTAAAAGGCCCCATAGTTTTTATCAATCCCCATGATGCTCAAACATCTTCATAGTCCAAAGTCCTTTACCTGAATCATAGTACCAAAAAATGAACCAAAAAGCCCATAATGGCCCAGAATAAATACAAAGAAAATGATGGCATTGGGCTTAGCAAAGAAATATTCAACAAAACCCATTTTAAACAGGGAAAACAACAAATTCTGAAGCTTCAAGTCCAACAACTCTAGCCAGTGATGAGTCTGTAAGTCCAATAATATTTTTTTTAATTTAAATTTTAATTAATTAATTAATTTATTTGACAGGGAAATAGAGAGAGAGAGAAAATGGGTGCAGTAGGGCCTCCAGCCACTGCAAACAAACTCCAGATGCATGTACCCCCTTGTACATCTGGCTTATGTGGGTCCTGAGGAATCAAACCTGGGTCCTTTAGCTTGGCAGGCAAGCACCTTAATGGCTAAGCCATCTCTCCAGCCCAAAGTCTGATAATTCTAACCAACAACAAGTCTCTGGCATTCCAATTTCACCCCTCTAGCTAGGCTACTCACAGTCATGGAAAACTTCATCTGGGGCTAGCAGCAGCTTTCCTTAGCAACAATCTTGTGGTCCCACAATCTCCAGTGGGTCTCCACTGCAACCCACAGTTCATCTTCATGGCTCTATTAGGTCTCCATGCAGGCATCCAACAAACCTGCTTCACACTGCCCATGGCCATATCCAAAAGACAAGATCATGTTGCAAACTCAATGACCCTCTCTTTCCTGCATTTCTTATATTCCACAATACCTGGTAGAGTGCCAATTTGTTAATCCAGGGGGTAATAAAGCAGGCTTTGAAGAACAGGACACTCCTTGAGTACTCTGGCCCCTTTAAAAGAGTCTACATTCTCCCTGTTGCCCCAGTACAGGTTAGCTGACCCATTCTCAATGGTTTTTAATCTGTCATATAATTTCAGCTGAATGAGCAGAAGTTTCAGCCAAAGATTTTCTTTCTGTGCCATATCCTACTGCTCACACCAGTCTATTTCTTTGCAAAGCAATCCTGCACAAGTTCTCAGGACATGGGCAAAACAGCAAGCCCCTCACAAAAACTGCTTGTAGCTCAGTCCAAGCAATGTACTTTGTCACCCTCACAAGACAAAACTCATAGTCCATAAGTTTCACTGCATTTAGGTCTTTAAACTCTAACCAGAATAGTCCATCAAGCTGTACTTAGAGCACTGCAAGTCATCTCATAAGACAAGGTTTCAAATCCTTTTATAGTCCTCTTGAAAATCAGGTCCAAAGGACCAAAGCCACATAGTCAGGTGTCTAGCAGCAATCCTTCTTCTGACACCAACTTTACTGTTGCAGTAAGGCTTTCATTGCTGGCAGAAATTACCTGACCAAAAGCAGCTGTTGGGGCCACCTGAATCAATCCATAACAGAAGCCTAGTAAGGTATTGTATGGGGTTATGAAGAACAGTGATTTGCAGTCTACATCTGAAGATGTTTTGGATGTACCAGGAGTGGATTGGGCTGTCATGGAGAGCTGCTGACTCAGGATGGAGTTTTACCCAGGCTTTAAGCATCCCATCTGGAAGGGTGAAATTGGAAAAGTAGACCCTTCATCTGTATTACAGATATTAGACATATCACAGTAGGCTTTTGATGTTTACCAGCTGGTCATTGATTTTCCATTCATTCAGTCTTGTTTTACCTTCTTTTTCCAATGGGAATATTTACTCTATGGAATTATGTGTTTTGATTTTACATGGCTCACATGGATGACTGATTGTAATGACAATTTCTTTGGTGGTTATTCAGAAATAAGAATACCTTGTGTCTCTCCTCTTAAAATATTCCAAAGGAGTCTCTATATTTCTTACATTGTGTCAGAGAATGTGACATCTGGCTTATTCTAGAAATGTTCTCCAAACACCTTTCTCTTGTTGTGGTGCACACTTTTTTAGCCTTTAAATTTTGACTCATTCTCATTATTAGCAACACTCTCCCTAGCTGCAGCTTTAACATGCTACTGTTTTCCTGGCCAAACTGACCTTTAAATCCTCTGTCTCTTATTTTCCTTCTATTCTTATTATAAATCTGGTCCAAAGCAACCAGAAGTTCCCATGATACAGGCTGAATCCTGAAATGCTTTGAAGTTTTATTCATAACAATTGCTATGTCAATTTTGAACTAATTTTAAGCATAGTCTTGGGATATTTTCAAAATGTAATTTCTTTCCCAGATTGTGAAATGAATGGGCACTGGTGCAATTCCCAACACAATCCCCACTTCAGCCTGAAAAATCATGAGCGCAGTCTTTATTGTCTGCCTTTCTAGTGTCATTCTGGTCTTCTAGTCTTCCATAAGTGTACACAAAGCTCTGATTATCATATTTTCAGGAAGTCTGCAACTGTGAAACTTTTCAAAGGCTTACTGAAGCATGTGAACAGGTGGTCCCACCAATATTTTCATACCAATGGTGCTAATTTTCTGTTTTCCATCGCTGTGAGGAAATAACGGAAATAAGCAAAGTGAAAGACAAACATTGATTCTGACTAGTTTTTTCAGAGGATTAAAATCACTTTGCTCCAGTGCCTTTACTGCTATGCATGGCAAAGCATCATAATGGGGTGCACGAATTGGAACAAAGTGGTTCATATCGATGAACACAGGAGCTAAAGAGATAGAGAATGGGAAAAGAGTCAGGACAAAATGTATCCTTCAAAGTTTTTCTCCCAGTGTTAAAGTCATGACAGGTAGACCCCCTTCAGAGAGCTTCTACCACCTCTCAATGCAGCCTGCAGCTGTTAGCTCTACTCTAGCACATGGCTTTTGAAGAGTGTTTTATTTGCATCTTTATCTCACAATAGAAAAAAAAATACTTATTTCAAGATGGATCAATAGCCCAATTATATGAGGCTAAAAATATCAAACTTGTATAAGAAAATGTAAGTGTAACTCTCATGACCTTAATGTAATTGGTAGATTCTTATATATAACACTAAAAGAAAAAAAGAGAGAGAAGGAAAATTAGATGCATATGGCTTATTGCATACTAATATGTACTTTAATTTCTGTGCTTTAATGAGCACTGTGAAGGATGTTAAAATATAATTGAGACAGTGGAAGAATGCATCTGAATATCACATATGATTAAAGTGTGATACTTAGAAAATGTCCAAAGGAATACCTTTAAAGTGCTCAATGAAATGAAGCATCAGTGAAATATCAGTCAAAATGCCTGTGGTCTACCACTTCAAACTCACTTAGATATAATAAATAAAAGAAATTAAGAAAATGCTGATAATGATGTGGAGAAATTAGAATGCTCAGGCAAGTTTCATATTGATAGTTCCTTGAAACATTAAAGGTAAGGGTGGAGAGATGATTCATTGGTTAAGAATGCTAGGTTGGTGAGATGGCTTAGCTGTTAAGTCACTTGAATATGAAGCCTAAGGACCCAGGTTTGATTCTCCAGTACCCATGTAAACTGGATGCAGAAGATGACACATGCATCTGAAGTTAATTTTACAGAGGCTGGAGGCCCTGGTATGCTTTCTCTCTCTCTTTCAAATAAAATAAAATAAATAAAATAAAATAAAAAGTAAAAGTTCTCACTCTAGCTCTGGATTCACTATGTAAGTCTCAGGCTGGCCTCAAACTCTCAGAGATCCTCCTACCTCTGTCTCCCATGTGCTGGGATTAATGACATGCGCCACCACACCCGACTAAAGAAATGAAAGTTTTAAATACTGGTTGCTGCTTAAGCATGAAGATAAGACTGTGAGTCACCAAGTTTGAGTCCCCAGAGCCCATGTATAATTTTGGGAATGGCTACGTACATCTGTAGACCAATCCATGGGATTAGAGACTGAGGAATTCCTGGAGCTCACTGATGGACACCAACTCCACTGGGGAGGGATTCTCAACGGAAAGAAATATGAGTATGAGAATGAGCTACAAGAGTTCTTCCCCTGTTTTTCTTTCACCTCCACACACATGGGGAACTTACACATTTGCACATAGATATGTATACATTATGCACCTACACACATACAAAGAAAAAGAAAATTAAAAATAGAATTTCACTCTTAAAGTTCAGAGTTTACAAGAGATGGTCAGTCACTTGCTGAACAATTTTTATGATAATGAAGTTCACCATAACTGAAAGAAATAAAAATAGATGTATGAAGATATGAACAATAAATTACTATTTATCCTTAAATAAAGATGAAGTTACCTTACTACAAAATTGGTAACATGGAGTATACTATACTAAGTGAATTAAGCCAAGCACAGTTAAAAAATTTCCAATTAAATCTTAACTGTAAAATAGGCAAAATTATTGAGATGACACAATTGATTAAGGTTTACCATGTACTTGAATGAAAGGTGAACTCAAAATATTAAATAATTCATATAATTTCTCCTTCATTGTAGTATTTTCATTTACTATTGTTTTCTACATGGATATGCACATGTTAGCATTTATTTGAAAATTTAATTTTTGGGGGAGGGGAGGGTTCCAGGTAGGATCTCACTCTGGCCCAGACTGACCTGGAATTCACTATATAGTCTCAAGGTGGCCTCTTCCTCCCAAGTGCTGGAATTAAAGGCAAGTGCCACCATGCCAAGCACAGAAAATTTAAATTTTATAAAGTGCTATAAACACATTAAATGATAAAGCTTTAAAAGTATCTTGATAATTATCAAATATATTGAAGTGCTGGAAAGTTAGCCACTTAACTAGATTATTTAAAATGTCAAACAATTAAATTAGATAATCTGACTCTATTCCTTTATTCCCCTCATTTCTAGCTTGGGTTTCCACAAAGATTACAAAATAAGTTGAGCAAGTGTTAATTCAGTTGACTCTACTCATTTCATGCTAATGCCACTCATTCGATATTACTTATTCTTCTCATTGCTGTGAGAAAATGCCTGTTAAGAAGAAACTTAAGGAAAGAATTGTTTATTTTGTCTTACAAGGTTAGCAGGTTATGTGGTCAAACATGTTGTATAAGCCGTGAATGAGGACATGAATAGTTGTTTTGATTGTATCCACAGTCAGAAAAGAGAGAGCAGGGGATCCTGATAGCCAGCTCACTTTCTTTTCTTCAGTCCAAACTCCAACGCATGGAGAGGTGCGATCTACAGTTAAGTCAGGCCTTCCCACCTCAATTAACATAACATAGAAACTCTCTCACAGATACATGAGTTATTTCCTAGGTTATTCTTTATTCCATCAAGTTGACAACTGTTACTACCCATCATAACTTCACCTCTTGTCAACTTGATATGTCTAAAACATACCACTTTTAAGCCATAACCTTCTACCTTTTACCCTTAGAAGTTCAAGGCTGTCTCATAATGGAGAATCCAGTTTTTGTGTTTAATCTTAGTTATGTGGTGTATTACATTGACAGATTTCTGTATATTGAACCACCCCTGCATTCCAGGGATGAAGCCTGCTTGATCAAGGTGAATAATGATTTTGATGTGTTGTTGAATTTGGTTTGTGAGGATTTTGTTCAGGATCTTTGCATCTAAATTCATCAGGCAAATAGGCCCATGGTTTTCTTTTCTTGTGACATCTCTGCCTGGTTTTGCTATTGGGGTGAAACTAGCTTCATAGAAGGAGTTGGGGATTTTTCCCTGTTCTCTGGCTGTGTGGCACAGTTTGAGAAAAAATGGTTTTAGTTTTTCCATGGAAGTTTGATAGAATTCAGCTGAGAAGCCATCTGGTCCTGGACTCTTCTTTTTGGGGAGGTTTTTTTTATTACCTTTTCAATCTCGATAGGTATGATAGGTTAGTTGGGAAGATTAATCTGCTCTGAGTTTAGCTTTGGTAGGTGATATGTGTACAGGAATTCATCCATTTCCTCTATATTATCCAATTTTGTGGAGTATAAGGTTTTGAAATAACTCCTGATTATTCTCCCAATTTCACTTATGTCTGTTGTGATCTCTCCTTTTTCATTTCTAATTTTATTAATTTGAAGTGTCTCTTTCTCACTTGGTCAGGGGTTTATCAATCTTGTTTATTTTTTCAAAGAACCAGCTCTTTGTTTTATCAATTTTCTTAATTATTAGTTTTCAATTCATTAATTTCTGCTCTGATCTTAAATATTGCTTTACCTCTGGAGTATTTTGGGGTTGGATTCTTCTTGTTTGTCCAGTGCCTTTAGGTGGATGGTTAGGTTATTGATTTGGGATCTCTCTGTCTTTGTTATGAAGTCATTAAGTGCTATGAATTTTCCCTGAGGACCACCTTTGTTGTGTCCCATAAGTTTCGATATGTTGTTTTATTATTGTCACTCAGTTCTAGAAATTTTGCCATTTCATTTTTATTTCTTCCACTACACATTTATTGTTTAAATCTGTGTTGTTCAGATTCCAGGAGCTGATGGGATTCCTGGCACATCTTTTGTTGTTAATTTCTAGCATTATAGCATTGTTATCTGATATTATGAAGGAAACTATGTTGATCTTCCTAAATATATAGAGGCAGGCTTTATGACCCAGATTATGATTGATTTTATAAAAGGTTACATGGGCTGCTGAGAAGAATGTGTAGTCTGTGGATTTGAGGTATTATGTTCTGTAGATGCCCATTAGGTCTAATTGATCTATGGTGTGGTTGAGCTTTCTTACTTCCCTGTAAATTTTCTGTTTAGGTGATCTATCTATTGCTGATAGTGCAGTATTGAAGTCCCCAACTATGATGGTGTTGGTTATTTCTGTGTGTTGTCAAGTAGGTTTTGTTTTATACATCATGGGGCACCCGTGTTTGGTGCATAAAGATTGATGGTTGTGATATCCTCTCGTTGGATCATCCCCTTGATAAGTAAGAAGTGGCCCTTCTTGACTTTTTTTATTTCTTTTGGTTTGAATCCACTTTATTTGATATTAATATAGCCATACCTGCTTGTTTCTTATTTCTGTTTGCTTGGAATATCATTTTCTACCCTTCCCCTGAAGAGGTGTCTGTCTTTAGTGGTTAAGGTGGGTTTCTTGAAGACAGCAGATTGAGAGGTCCAATTTTCTCATTCACCCTGTTAGTTTATGTCTCTTGATGGGTGAGTTAAGGCCATTAATATTTAGGGTAATAATTATGAGGTTTGATTTAATCTTTGCCATGTTGTGGTGGTTTATGTGATTTGGTGTTTCTTAGACTTTGTAGTTTTTGTCCCTTTTCTGAGTTTTGTTACTGAGATCTACTTCTTGTAGGCACATTAGGTTGGTTATTTGATTCTTCTGTGTGGAGAATTTCCTATTGTATTGTCTGCAGGGTTGACTTTGTGTTCATATACTTATAAAGCTGAGTTTTATTGTGGAAAGTTTTTCTTTTACCATCTATTGTGAGGGATACTTTTTCTGGGTAGAGTAGTTTGTGTTGGATGACATAGCTACTTAGAATTTGCAGTGTCCCATTCCAGGCATAACCAGCATGACAGTGCGGGTGGCTTTCAGGGTTTCCATTGAGAAGTCTGAAGTTATTCTGATGGGGTTACTTTTGTATGTAATGTTTTGGTTCTCCCTAGCTGCATTAAGTTCATACCTGCAGAACAAGTTCCACCTGGATAATGTTGTCACATTCTACGACCAGATTCGGCTGAAGCCTGGTGTCCTGGCACCAATGACTGCAACATTTTCCCTATGCTTTATAGGTTGACTATGAGGAAATACTCCCCTAGGTAGTTGCTTTATAAGCAAGAACCTTTTTCTGTTACATTCTGTGGTTATGCTCTCTCCTGAGTTAATGGTGGACTTTTACAAAGTGGAGCATGCTATGTAGTCTTGCCATTAGGAACCTTTCCTGTCATTTCAATGAATAATTCCAGGTTTCTATTTAACAATGGTAATCATTTTAACAATAATAGTTGCTTTTCAACATGTCTTCTATAACTTCAAACATGGTTACACTCATGTTCTCATCAAATTGCATATTTTATTCATATTTTGCAACTCCACTTTTACTGTCTTTCTTTCTGTATACCTGAATTAGATTAGTGAGGAAAAAAAAAACATGAAAAAACCCATAATATAACTTTAATGCTCTTCTGTCTTAAGACTTACTTTCCCAATTAAACAAACCCATTATATTTTAATTCAGCATCATTTAAATTAACATGAAAGTGGAAAATCCAGCAGATTATTTGCTAGAATATAACATGAACTGGTTTTAACCCAGTTCCTGAGAGATTCCTTGTTCCCCTTTGAAACTAGCAACTAGGTCTCTACAATCTCCATTTCTCTTAGCATTCTGGCTTAGCAAGCACCGACTACACAGATCTTTAAGCTATGTTTTAGCATTCTATGGCATGTTTCAGCCCCCAAATTCCACATCTTTCACATTCCTCTCACAAAATCACTTAGTTCAAAAGGCCTATGAACCAATTAACACTCAGAATTAACAACGTGATAGTTGTAGTCCTTAGTTATCGGAATTTTTAATTATTCCTTTTCTTTTTTGTTTTTGGCTGCTTACAGTTTGCAATGGTGCAGGACATCAGGATGGGTAGGATGTTAGCAGAAGTATGAAACAACTGGCATAAGTCAATCAGTGGAAAGCAATGTGTTCTGGTGCCCAGCTTGCTTTCTCCTATTTATTCATCCCAGGTTCACATCCATGAAATGGTGCTGTCCTCATTAGGGGTGAGTCTTCTCAGTTAAATTAACTTAACCTAGAAATACCATCAAAGATATGCCATGAATTGTTTGTCTCCCCTGAGATTTTAGAACATTTGTCAAATTGACAACCAATACTAACCACCAGACATTCCAAACGAATGTTTGCTCATCTATTCATCTAACTTAATGTTCTCTGAAGACATAGTTGACATGATGTGAATAGAACAGGTTCTTTCACTCCATAGTGTTGTATTTCTTCACCATAGGTCCATAGTCAAGAAGGTCAAGCAACCACAAATTAGAAAATCTGAAATCATGAGCCAAATGAATCTCTAATTTGCTAAAGTTTTTTAAAAGTATTTTTATTGGTTTATTTATGAGAGAGGCAGATACAGAATAGGCATGATAGGATCTCTAGCCACTGCAAATGAACTCCAGAAGCATGCACCCCCTTGTGCACATGGTTTATGTGGGTACTGGGCAATTGAACCTTGGTAATTGTACTTTGTTGGCAAATGTCTTAATAGCTCAGCCATCTCTCCAGCCCGCATTTGCTAAAATTTGTCTATCAAATATTTGGCCACAGAGATAATAAGCCAATAAAACACTTAAGTTATAAATGTGAAACAAAGCCAAAATGGTGCATATCATTTTACACCCTTCATGATTAATATAAATACTTAATTTTGACTCTAGTACCAACTATTTTTCCCAATTTTAGATTATATATATGTATATCTCAAAATTTATACTTCATTATAAAAGCATATTGTCAATCAGGTAAAGCTTGGTGAACTTGTTTTAATTTGAAAATCATGCTATTAATTATAGATAAGAAAAGTAATAGTAGGAAATTAAATATATAATATAATAGATTTATTACTATAAATAGGATTCAAACTTATATGAACTGTAGGTAGTAATCATTGAACTAATGTATACAATATGAAATTTATTTAACTTTGGCTTTGTTATTTAATTCAGTTTATATTTTGAAGATTACTTCAACTGTTAGCTAAAATTTTAATGATTTTGTATGAAATATTTGGAGATCCATGAACTATTGTTGCTTTTTACAGGTTTTCTCTGCTTTGCATTATGAATGGTATAGGAAAATATAAACTGCTTCTGTTGATATGATTCAGTGAACAATGAATTTTCAATCAACTAGATAAAGCTACACAGGTGAATGCTGCTTCCTCAGGCATGAAATGACTCTCTGGTCTAATGACATATTTAAAAAATTAAGGTAAAATAATATCCTTAAAAAAGTCATATAACCATCAAAATAAGACAAAGGAAAACAAAAAGGAAAGCAAGAAAAATAAATATCCATGAATGATCTAGTCATTGTGGTAGTTAAAGATGAGTGAAAGATAACACCTGCTATGTATGCTGAGGACATCAGAGAGAGGCCAGACTTGCAAAGGAATTTAGGACATTGATAAAAGCTTTTGCATCACAAACCTGTGATTACAGTGAAATGCTTTAGCTTCCAAAGGGCACTCTGCAAAGAGGGAAATCTATAATTGCTTCCTACAGTAGTTCACATTGCTGAAGCTACATTGTAAATTTACTACAAAACTGAACAATACAAAATCAAAGAGCACCAAATTGATTCTTAACACAAGTCTCAACAACAACATAATGCTGAATTGTGAACACTGGAATGGCCATAGCATGCAAAGGAGAAACGATTCTTGTTTGATACTTGTGTCCTCTTTGTAAAGCTTTTTGAATTGAAAAGCTTTCATATATACATATGTGCTTATTTAGTTAGTGGTACATGGGTATTTTCAAAATAGTGTTAATGAGATGTATTAGTTCTTATTACTACTGTGCATCACAAGCAGTTGAGCAGCACATAAAATGTGGATGTTAAGACTCTTACTCTCAGAAATGTTTACTGGCATGCCTGGAATTAAACTCAATTGCCACAATTTCATTGAGCAAACTACCTAGATCTTCGATCTGATTTTAATAGCCCCCTCCTTATGGTTATAGCCTAAGTCAAGGAAATGGAAAGCAAAATTTAGAACAGAAAAAAGTATAGTTGCCTCTTCCTACAATATATGAACCTTAGTTTGTATGGTATTTATACTGGAGGTGGGGATTGAAACGCGATGTTAGGGGTTCAAGAACCCCTTGAACCACAAAACCTCAATTTGTGTCTACTTCTAACCAAAGAATTGAATAAATTAATACTGAGGATGGTAATTATTAAATTATTACATTTATTGAAGGAAGTACAGAACTAAGGGAAGGAAAATTAATACATCCACATGGTTTCAGAGTACACATAATAGGCTTGGAAAAAGCAGTGAAAAAAGAGCTCCTGCCATGTGGCGGGCAGGAGGAGGTAAAGAGCGCAGGAAGAAGTTGGAGGTCGGGGTTTCTCCCCTTGTCTCAGCCCAGCTAGGAGGAGATAAGAGGAAACTCACTGGAACTTGGAGGTTCATGAGTGCTCAGGCAGCCCAGAGAACTTTCCCTCCCCTAGTGAATATATTTATGACTATATGGTAGTGGGTCCTAACTTCTGATTCAGGAGAAGGCTAGCCATGATGCCAAGTTCTGGGGGCTGACGACCAATCACAATGTTGGGAGGGGCCCAGGTTGTTTATAGAAAAACAGATCTCCTTTAGGAAAGAGATAAGAAATCACATTATACTTTGATTTCTGGTAAAGTGGCCACTGCAAGGATAGGCCCAAAGACATTCCTGCTTCTTAGGTTTAGGGCACAGTCACCCAAACTGCCTAACAAAGCTGCCTGACTCCCTCTCAGGATGGCCTCATCAGGGAAAGTCTACAAGAAGTAACAAATGAGATCTTAATTTTAGACCTTGGCTCAGATAACCAATATTCATTACCAACATAAATCATTGTACAGAACAACCAGACCTTAGAGTACTTGTAATCGAAAGCTAAATTTCATTTAACATTGATAACAAATCACACAGTAATTTAATAGAGATTGCACACTATCTGGCCTAGATGAAACATCAGGCATTCTCTTTTGTCAGAACTAGTAAAGGGCTAGCTTTATTTAGTTTACAAAAGATGTTCAGGGCCAAATACAAATACACAAATAATCATTTATCTTCCTGTTGTCTTGGTTGCCTCGGTTTACTTGAAGAAAACACATTTGCATGTGATGTTTCTGGCATTTGTACAGTTTGCCACCAAATCTCAGATAATATCACAGTGTATCTTTCCATTTCCATTTAAAATCATTTGTGACAAAACTATTAGACATTCTTTGTTTCTTTCTTTGGAAAACACAATACATGAAAATGCTATGTTTTTGACTCTTATTTCTTGTTTATTTCTACTTCTGAACTTAAATATGTAAAAATAGTAATTTATAAACATAACCCTTCATTTTATACAAGAAAAATCACTTAGCTGTATAAATTATGTTATTTAATACTCATCTCAGTCATTAAAACAAGTTGATTCATTGTGTAATTGATGAAGTTGGGGAAACTTAGTTTTAGAAGGAATAAATCCATTCTTAAGTCACAGAGTGACAATCAATGTAGTGTATCAGCAGGATGAATATGAAGTGGAAAATACATCAGAATATGAGACACCCATCCAGGCCCATCTTGTCTTCCTGCCTCCAGTTTGTTCAGTGTTCAAGTAAGAAGTGCATGTGTTTACAGTGCCTAACATTTTAAGGCAACATTCTTGATGACCATAGACAAAAGGAATGTGAAGAATACTATTGGTCTCTTTCTGTAATTAATTCTCCAGCTTGTTAAAGAAAAAGGTTAAATAATTCTGAATTCTAAATATCTGTAAAGTTAACATCAATCATGAGTTATTTAAAAGAATTTGATGCTGGTTTTGAAAACACAGGATGTATCTTTGGCATGTTACTTGCATTTAATCTATCTCTTGAACAATATAAAAACTGTTGTTGAAAATAGTAGATATATCAGGTAGAAAGAGCATTAAAGACAACTGGAAACAAGACTGATTCTACCAGCCTCATAATAAATGCCAATCAGAACTCACGACCATGGGTTCTCTCATGTAATCTTACCCATCTGGTCTTATTTTCTTAAGACATTAAGATGAAATATAATTGAAAAATAACATGGAATAATTTCCCATGGGTCACCACTAAATATGTGATTACACTGGAGACTCAGTCTGAGAAGTTTGTCTGTGGAGTTCAGGCTTGGACAACAATGCTCCCATTATTCCCACCTGAAGACTTGCAAATGTATTTGGCAACTAGCAAGAGAACATAATTAGACTGGAGTGATTTTGGAGGACATAATGTGAAATGAAGCTGAAGAGTGAGATTAGGGACAGATTGTAGAGAGTGTGGGATGTCTTAGGATGGCGTTTAGAATTCATTCCATAAGCGATAATCAGTGACTGTTAATTATGAGAACAGAGAGTGTAATGATCACATACATGTCTTGGGAGGACAATGATAGAAGCAATGAGGAATACTGGCTGGAAAGTCTTTTATGTAGACTGACAATTGTGTAAAAGAAAATTAACATGGTTTACATGCCAGTTGAAAAAATGAGTCAAGTAAGAGGGATATATTTCAAGAAGCAGGAACTGATTTAGAGACAATATAATGATAGAATTCCAACTCTGGTTTTTTTTTTTTTTTTTTTTTTTTTTGGTGTGTGTGTGTGTGTATGTGTGTGTGTGTGTGTGTGTGTGTGTGCAGAAATGGATCCAAGGGTGTTGTTTACATTAACAAAACTTATAAGAGTTTTCAAGATTATAGCCATTGGTCTTATTAATTAGGGATTTGGCCAAATAATTCTGTTAAATGCTAAGAGGAATGACACATCATTGCCCATTTTACAGGTAAAGAAAATGAGGCTAGGAATGGTCTAGATTAAGATTAAACTCATGGCTTTAGAGATGGCTTAGCAGTTAAGCACTTGCCTGTGAAGCCTAAGGACCCCAGTTCGAGGCTCAATTCCCCAGGACCCATGTGAACCAGATGCACAAGAGGGTGCATGAGTCAGGAGTTCGTTTGCAGTGGCTGGAGGCTTTGGCATGTCACCCCCCCCCCATCACTCTCTCTCCCCCTCTTTCTATTGCTCTCAAATAAATAAAAAATAAACAAAAAAAAATTAAAAAGGCTTGGGTCATCATGAAGCCTTTATTAAAAAACAAGATTAAACTCAACTGTTATTTTATTAGCATTCACTAGGATTGCGGCACACACAACTAACAGTTATAGAAAAGAAATATATTGTTATTTCTTGGAAAATACATCTCCAATATGACATTCTGCAACACAATTATGTGATAAATAGAAGATTATCTAGAAGGAAGCCAGTAAATTGCCAAAGTTGTCCTCACTAGGTGCTTTCCTCTATGTGCAGTTGTAACTTAATCCTCAATTCGTAAGTCACAGATACTTGTCTCCTCAAATCATTACATTTAAGAACTGTGGTTCATAATAAGAAAACATATGGGCCCCAGCTATATAATGATATTATGATTAATCTGTATTGTCAGGTATCTGGATCCTCTGTGTGGGTTGATGAGGCGTTTTCAGGAAGGATCATCTAAGATTAAACCATTACCCAGAATGGACAGCATTTACCCATTGCAGCCCAGGTATAAAGAGGTCCAAAGACAAAGCAGTGCTCTATGCCGTCCTTGGTTGTCACTGGTGAGTGAATCTGACCCACTGTTACTGGAAACTTTCAGTGACATCTGAACCCAGCTTCTTTGGCCTTTCATTGTGGACCAAAGTCTAGTGGTTCTCAGAAATCCCCCAGACTTTTGGCATCAGATTTGAACTGTGAGGTATCCAGCATTTTGGACTGTATAGCTATGGAGTTTTCTGTCTTCACGGTGTGCAAATAGCCATTGTCATACTACCCAGCCTGTATCACGTAGATAGAGCTAATAAATCCCTTCTAATAATATGTGTTTAATATATAAATTATAAATTCTCTTCCTCTAGACAGTCCTGACTAATGTAGCTATAATGTCATTTTATAAATGAGGGGAGGTACATTCAGACTCTGGTCAGCTTCACCACTAGTTTCTCACATTAAATAGTCTTTACAGAAGCCAAATTATACTTAGAAGCTCTCATGGTGAACATAGAAAGGGTGCAAATGGGTTTTCACATGAGACACATAAGCTAGTAATCAACAGGTTCCAATAATTTAACCAGCCCTTCTCTAAACTAATGATGTGCATCCCAGGAAAATAGGATATCCATATTTAATCTGAGAGGTACTTATCCTACTGGGGGTCTTCAAATTAGAGATATTGATGCATTATATGTTATTCTTCTGTACTTAATTTGATAAGCAATACCTTGAATATCTGTATACAGTTGTATGCTTGCATAAATAAATACCATTCTATAAAATTTTCACATACACATACAACATATATCTATATCATCTATATATACCATCTATATCTATATATGTAAATGATATTGGCATTTACATTGTCTTTAAAAGTGACAGAAATTTCCACAATTCTTGGTTGGGTGGTTACACAAGAGTTAGAATGTTAGATACTCATGGACACACCAAACTTACTGAGAAAATGATCTCCATATTCTTGTATTATGAACTTCAGTGAATCAAATCCACAGACAAAGAGGGTCAAGTTTAAGATTTTATTATAGAGCTGAAGAGATGGAAAGAAGACAGAGATCCTGAAAGAAAGCAGGTGAGGGATCCCACAAATGGGAAAGCCTTTCTTATGACCTTAACGGGCATATTTTATGGGGATTTACTTAATGGGAACTGAACTGATATTTTCCTTCATTTCAAAATATGACAATACTATGATTATAAGAGTTCTCATAACATACATATTAGATGAGATTCAGTTTTTGATTAAATATTTATGTTTAATCTTATGTGATGTTTATCATACATGCAAGAAACAGAACTTTCTGAGGAATATATATGTTCTTCAAATTATGGGTTTCATCTCAAAATACACATCGTAACATAGGAACCCATCACTAGATGAGGTAAATCTAGTACATTTAACCTCCCAATCATGATAAGTTAGCAATACAGTGTGCTGTAGAGTGTTGGTGGTCTAACTCTCACAATCCTGTCAGCTAACTAGGGGTATACATCCTCTACTGGATGAACATTACTTTTGTAGCGTGGTGATTTTTCTGAAGGTTAACTAGAGTCATCTTAGATCATGTATACTATTGGGTTGAACACATTTGTAGTTCCAACATATTTAAACCATCTACTGTGTCAGAAACAGAAAAAAAAAAAAAAAAAAAAAAAAAGATCTCCAGTATTTGAGTCACTTGAAAACCAATTACTTTTTCTGTAATATCATCGTGACACAAATTCATAAGAACAACTGCTATCATCACTACACTATTCAAATTTTGCATTAAAGGTATGAAGGAACATATTTATATGACTTAGGAAACCTTTTTGGTTTTGAAACTTGAATTTGAGGAATAAACTCAATATCCACACTACTAAACTGAACCTGTGTTTCAGTAATTTTTTTTTGTTTATAGGTATTTATTTTAACATATACAGCAATTTTAAAAACAAAAGAGAAAGTTTTGATCTCTTAATATATTTTATTATTATTTATTTGTCAGAGAAAGAGAGAGACTGGGCTAGCCAGGTCCTTTGGCCATTGCAAATGACTTCCAGACTCATGTACCACCTTGTGCATCTGGCTTACACGGGTCCTGGGGAATCGAATCTGGGTCTTTTGGCTTTGGACACAAGCACTGTAACCACTAAGCCATCCCTCCAGCCCTGAAAGTTTTGTTTTGTATTGTTTTGTTTTGTCACAATCAAAGGAGGGCAATAAAGAAAATCTGGTGCAATCTTTCAATGGACTCCAGAGTCAAGTATGGCTAGCAGTGACTCTGATAGTTGTCTTTGCAATAGGACAACATTCTCTACAGAAGACATGGCCTCAATTCAGATATAAGATAGCCATTTAATAATATTAAATATTATTAAATAAAAGAGAGCTATATCTGCATCATAAAATTAACCCTGTGTTTGGTGTGGTCTATAAATCTGATTAATTCTCCACAGAGTTCATCACCATCGAATGCATCTCAGCTTCAGTGGTTTACTGAGCTGCTGCTTGTCTCTGTCCCAAATGTGTCATATGGCTATAATGGAAAACAATTACTCAGTTACATGTGGTCTAAGATTAAGTTCCTTAATCCACTCTGCACATAGGTACGTAGTTATCTTAGACTGTTAAAAAGAAAACAATGTCCAAGACAAAATAGTCACAGATAAGTATTTCTCTTTCAACAAATGTCAGTTTTATAAATTTCTATCACCAATTTATTTTCTCACACTTATGCACCATAATTTAGTTAGTGTTAAGGTAAAAAGCAACATTTTCATTTTATAATTGTGTAACAGACCTATTTAATGCTCAGCTTCCTAAACTGAAAGCTTTGTAATAGGTGAAAGTGATCATAATCAAACATTGATGATTTTTATATAATTTAATCTAAAATACTTTATTTTTAATTCCTATGAGTTTTAATGTGTTTATCCCAATCAATCATTTACAAGTAATAAGATCAATTAACATGAAGGATCTAGAGCATAAGTCACATCACGTTTGCTTTAATTTGATTTATTGACAGTTACATAGTATGTGACCCTTTGTACTATATTATTTAACAGAGATAACAAATAGTAACTTCAATACTTGCAGATTTATTCTGAGTCATATGTATTGGTAAATGAGTCTAGAAATACTTGCATTCAAAATACATTTTCCATTATCTTGGTAATAGGCACTATTGCTTTAAATCTACAAGGAATGCAAATAAACTGATAATTCTACACTCATTAAGGAACTCTCCAGTGAATTACTTCAGTTAAACGTTCCAACAGGCATGTTTAGCACTTCTTTTGGGATTGGTAAAGTTCCAAAAGTCTGTAAATTAAAGTTCTGCAGAGTGCTATCAAATATGCATAATGAAGCCCTAGATGTAAATTAAGAAGATTTATGTGGCTGCATTCTGCTTACGTTATTCAATAGTAATGCCTCACAGGTTTTTATGAAGCAAATAAAGTGTTCTTTTCCTTGAATTCCATTCTAAATGGTCACTATGGATTCATTCTTACATTACTTGGTTCACCCATTATGCAATGGATTGCTATTTTAAATCTATAATTCATCCTAAAAGTTTATTGCACAACGTAGTCAAATTACATGGTATTCCATGCACACGGCTGTAAAGTAATTTCAAGAATTATGAGATGCTCCTGAAGATTCAAGATGAATATATAATATTTACACTAATGCTATTTCCAAGCATCATCCAGCACTGATGTTATGATACCTCAACACTACCCTTCCCTTATCAGACAGTGTAATGCTGATCTAGCAATTTAGCTGTGGAATTGGCAAATGTTATATATAAATTAGATGAGAAATGTTCAGATTTCCTAAGCGGAATGGAAGAGTTTCACAAACATGGAAGTAATTCAGCATCACTTATAATTCTGTTGATTCAGAAAGGCCTGTGACCCAGTAGTGTGAGTGAACACAGTGAGACTTCACAGTGTTTTATGGAATAGTGATACAAGGAAATAATGTACAAATACTCAAATCTTAACCTATGAATTAGAGCAACTGGAAAAAAAATACTAAACAAAATAGAAGAGCTTGCATTTAATTAATTAATTAATTAATTTTGTTTTTTTTCTAGGCAGGGTTTCACTCTAGCTAAGGCTGAAGTGGAACTCCAGGCTGCTCTCATACTCATAATGATACTAATGCCAAAACCTTCCAAGTGCTGGGATTAGAGGTGTGCATCACTGTACCTAGCTCTGTGACTTAAAGGACAGTTTTCAGAAAACCTTTGTATACATGAACAAAAAGCAGGTACAAAGCAGATGTAATAAGTTATGATGAAGACCCAAACTTGTCAAGAATTTTTGGGTATATATTTGTACTCATTGCAGTTTATCTATTAAATTGTGAAATAAATCCTTGTGAGGACAAAAAAATATGTGTAACAAGTTTGAGAACAACATATATCTTTGGATGCTTAAGAACTCTATGTGGTTATTGGAAAATAAAACCAACTTCAGCAAGCATTGTAAACAAGCATCATTTGATTTAATATTTAAAATTCAATAACTGTTTTTTTTAAAAATAATACCATCCTTGACATTTTACACAAAAAGATTGTTTTAATTTATAATTTAAAAAGGATAATGTTAGCTTAGGGTTTTTATATTTTATTAATTTATTTATTTGAGAGAGAGTAAGAAAGACAAAAAGAATGAGGCAGGTGAGAGAGAGAGAAAATGGGCATGCCAGGGCCTCTAGCACTGCAAATAAACTTCAGACACATGTGCCATCTTGTGCATCTGGCCTTATGTAAGTACTGAGGAATCAAACTCAGGTCGTTAGACTTTGTAGGCAAATGCGTTAACAGCTAAATCATCTCTCCAGCCTTTACTTTTTTTTTCTTTCTTTTCTTTATTTCTGTCTTTTTTTTTTCTTTTTTTTCTTTTTGTGGCTATTGTTGTTGCTGTTGCACATTCTCCCTTGTGCTGGAGAAGATTCCAATGTTCACATTTGGAGAGTTCAGCTTTGTATCTGAACATAGTCATTCATTATTATGACTTTAAGTATGGCTAGGTCCCCCCTTAGGATCCAAAGGTCGTGTGCGATAGGCCTGGTGCTGCCGCTGGGAGGCAGGAGAACCTTTGAAGTAAGATACACTGTGAAGTTCATAAATGTGTTGGGTCATGCGTTGAAGAGAACTTGTAAGATCTGCCTGTCTTACTCTTCTCTGTTCCTACAACACGACACAAGTATCTGCTTGTGCAGCAAGGCCTCGAGGAGATGCAGCTGAGAAACAGTCCTCCCCGCTCCTTGCTTAGTGCTAGTTGGACTTTAAGCCTCTGTAACTGCCAGGTGTTAAAACTCTACACTTCAGTAGATGTTCGTGTTAACGAAAGGATGGGTATATAGGTATTGTACTCTAAGGATCCTAAGCACTGATGCTCGTAGAGTCAGATTAAAAGCCAAGAATATTACTTTCTTATTAGTCTTAAAATGACAAGGATGCACTGGGACTGCAGTGCATATAGTGAGAGGATCTGAGGAAGAAAGAGAGGGAGAGAAAAAAGGAGTGAAAAGAGAAAAGAAAATCATCCTATTAAAAACAAGACTACGTGTTGCAGTTATTTTTTTCAACTTGGCTATAACATTGAGTGTAGATTTAAATAATTTATTATATTTTTGTGTTGGATATAAGTGTTTTGTTTGTTTGTTTGTTTGTTTTTAGGAAGAGACTCTCTCTAGTCCAGGATGACCTCAAATTTACTATGTTATCTTAGGCTATCTTCAAACTCACAGTCATCTTGGGTCTATTGAGTGCTGGGATTCAAGGTGTGTACCATTCCTCCTGGGGATTTTCTCCTTCAATTTAGTTATTTTATTCTATTTTACTTTTATTTTATTTGATATAAAGTATGACAGGTTATACTCTTTATCCCCTCACCCAAGTTTTCATTGCCCTAACAGCCCTCCTCGGGTTATGGTATTCATTGTGGGATCATGAAGGCTTCAATTACTCCGTGTAATAGGGGCCCATATCTCAGGGTATTTCTGCCCACACTGTGGCTCTTAAAATTTTTCCACCCCCTCTTCCACAATATTCCCTGGGGTTGAAAGTCTGATTTAGTGTTGAGCTCTCTGTACCCTCTGGATTTATGCTCTGATAGGTTTTAGTTGATTGTGTTGTCTGTCATCCTCACCCTGGAGCTGATTGTCAGGCTAGCAGTAAGAGGAGTATTCGTAACTCCATTTCCTCGGAAACTTTTCCTGGGCCCTGGCAGATATGGTAGAGGTGGCCTGTCTCATGATGGCAGTTAGTTATCCTCTTATCTATGGATCTTTCTTCTCCTCTGTTTTCTCTGCTCATGTGTAAAATAAAGTAGATTCTCCAAACAGGAGCAAGAACAACTTTGGTCAAACAGTGTATGCAAATTTAGTTGAGAGACTTTTTTTGATGTACAAGCCCTCTCCTCTTCTCCATAGAGCTGTGGGGGCTTCTTTCTGATGTCTGAGTTTCCGGAACATGGAATTCTGACTTGGTTTCCAGTACCGGATGTGTGTTCTTTCCCACTGGCCAGACCTCATATCCAATCAGAGAAGAGTTGGTTACCTGCCGAGGGGGCATGCCATTATTCTACAAGTGTGTACTACTTGGCAAACTGGTCAAACTCATAGTCTGCAGGATCCCTGCTTATTTGTGCTGTTGGTGACTGTTATTCTCCAGAGGCTCCCATAGAGCTTTCTGGCACTATGAGGCCTAGCCAGAGGTGAGTTAATTTCCTTTACATTTACAGCACGATATCACAATGTCCTGTGACCACAGCTTATGGTGTCTTCAGAAATAGGTTCTTTCCTTTTAACTTTGGCAGGTAACCAGGTGTTTTGGCAATGACCTACATTGTTTTGGAGACCTCATGTATCTCCCTGGCCAATAGCTTATTGTGGGTGGGAACCTTATTTTGGGCCTGGGATTTACTGACCAGACTCCATGAGCCCTGAACTTTATTCTGAATATTTCTATGAAAAAAAAAAAATAAACAAAATTGACATCTTACTCAGTTGATCATATGCTAAGTGGCTGGTTTTCACCCAATTGGTTAAAAGTCATGAAAGAACATGTGGGACTGACCTCCCCACATGAAGTATTTAGAATAAAATGCCTCTATTCTTAGATGACTATTATTCCATGGGTCTCTAGAGTACTGATTTATTCTGAAGGAGATGAATGTCATCCTCCACAGTCATATAACCATATGATATGCACTACTTGGCTAAAACCCCTCCTCCCTCTTATTCCTCCTCTCTCTAACTTCCATAAACTAACTGCAGGATGGGAGAAAATTTTTCCAGAGTAATGCCTCTAACAGAGGTCTAATATCTATAATTTAGAAATAAGCAATAACAAAATCAAGCAATTCAATAAAAAAAAAAAAATCAGCGGAAACCTGAACAAAAGAGAGAATTTTCAAAGGAAGAATTACAAATGACCAGCCCTCAATTTAGAAGTTCATCAACCCTAGTCATTGGGGAAACACAAATTAAAATGGCTTTGAAATTCCATCTCATACCACTCAGGATGGCAATCATCAAAAAACTGAAGAACAAGAAATACTGGTGAGCCTGTGAGGAACACTTATCCAGTGCTGGCAGAAGTACAAACTGGTACAAACACTCTAGAAATCAGTATGGAGACTTCTGATAAAGATGAAAATAGACCTACCACCAGATCTAGCTATTGCGCTCCTGGGCATATAACCTAGACTCCACTCTTTACTAAAGAGAAACTTGCTCAAACATAATCGTGGGTGCTCTGTTCACAAATAGGTAGGAATTACAATCATTCCAGATGCTTGACTTATCAAGGGATAATGAAAATAAGTTATATATACAAAATGGAATTGTACATAGTGGTAAGGAAAAAATGAAATAATGAAATTCACAGGAAAATTTATGGACTTGGAGAAATTATTCTAAGCAAGGCCACACAGGCAAAAAAAAAAAAAAATACTGCACACTCAGATATGTGGTTCTTAAATCACTTCAACTAGAAAGGTAATAGTCATCAGGTATATGGGCATAGAACTATATTGAGACCAGAAAATAGTAGAAGTAGGAAGGGATGAGGGAGGGGAGACTAGACAGACTACTAGTAGGAAAGAATATATGGGGTAGGTGGGCATGGTGGTGCACGCCTTTAATCCCAGCATTCGGGAGGCAGAGGTAGGAGGATTTCCATGAGTTCAAGGCCACCCTGAGATGACAGAGTTAATTCCAGGTCAGCCTGGACCAGAGTGAGACCCTACCTTGAAAAAAACAACAAACAAACAAACAAACAAACAAAAAGAATATATGGGGTGGGAGGGATAGGAGGTGGCAGATGGAAGAGAGGGTAGGAAAGAAAATTACTCAAAAACTAAAGACAATGTGAATTAGTGCCATAGAAAACTTCCCCCTGGACACCATTCTATAAGATATAACCCACAATAAAAGGGAAGAATGGGGATGGTCTGGACAGAAGTGCCCAGAAAGTAAAGGTTAATCCTAATGCTATTGGCACTGGCTAGTAAATCCAAAGGTCAGAACTGGGTTATGCCCACACAGCTAGCAGTTGGTTATGAAGACCCATGAGGTCCTCAAACCAATGCAGGCCATGGCAAAGCACTGGGTTACCCACCAAACTGAAAGGTAAGATCCTATTGCTAAAGACACCATAGGCTGTTGTCACGGAACATTGAGAGACCAAAATTGTGAGGGAAGTCAGCTGTCTCCTGGGTAGCCCTCATAGCATTTGAGAGTGTTGTGGGAGCTGCTGGGGAATAATGGCCCCCAACAACATCAATGAGCAGGGGACTCTGCAAGCTAGGCAATGAACCAGCCAAGCAGGATGTACACATCTGTGCTATTATGGCACACAGACTTTGTGGGTAACTAATTGCCATCTCAGTGGACATGAGCCCTGCTCAGTGGTAGAAAACTCTTACTTGATATGGGGAACAAAGTCAGAATCCCATGATCATACACACCAGATAGACACCATTGCTTTCAAATAACTATGCATATCCTCCTTAATTAAAACTCTTCTTACTCTTGGAGAATATGCTTTAATTTATAGGGTGGGTGTTAGTATCCTGAGGCACAGCCTCCACCCACACTGAGTGAGACCTTAATTACCCCACAGATAATAACAATGACCCTGCTGAGGAGGAACCTCAAGGAAATTAGAACAGGTGGTAGAGTGGGGAGAGTAAAATATACTGAGGAGGACTTCCGGTTAAGATGGTGGCTTAGGAGCCATACCAAAGCAGCCTAGGGGAGAAAAAGCCAAACAATACCCAGCAAACCTTTGTAAGAATAAACAAACAAACAAATAAATAAATAATTTGCATTCTTTTATTTTTAGTATTTTATTTATTACTCATTTACAAGGAGAGAGAAAGAGAGAGAGAGAATAAATGGACCAGAGCCACTGGTAATGGAACTCCAGACCCATACCTCTTTGTCCATCTGGTTCACCGTGGGTCATAGGGAATTAAACCTTGGCTGTAAAGGTTTGCAAACTAGCACATTTAACTGCTAAGCCATCTCTCTAGCCATTTCTCTTTTTCAAGGTAAGGTCTCTCTCTAGTCCAGGCCGACGTGGAATTCACTTTGTTGTCTCTGGCCGGCATCAAACTCCCAGTGATCCCCCTACCTGGGCCTCCCAAGTGCTAAGGATAAAGGCATGCACCACCAACACTGGCTTTTTGTTGTTGTTTGTTTTGTGTTGTTTTGTTTTGCTTTTTCTAAATTTTTAAGCCAGCTAATCTTTAAAAAAGGTGAGGAATTAAATGAAATGAAAATGCTAATTAAAACCACATCAGCATGACATGCTCAGCTTGTGTCAGATTTTGTTAGTAGTAAGACATGTTTAAGTCTGTATTTTCCACAGTTCCTGGGAAGATCTTTATGTTCTTCATGGCTGTCCATCTTGCTAAGAGCCTAGAGCAGGCTTGTACTTTGTTTGTCTGACATACATTTGAATGAGATACTTAATCAGTGTCAGCTCATGTCGAAGAGCCATGAGCACGATTTTACCAGAAAGAACAATAGGCAGTACTGAGAACAAGAAGGGGAACAAGGTTTGATGTGTGGCCATCGGTCAGGATGATGACAGGCCCCGGGGGCTGGGGACTGTGGAGTATAACCGGCAGCCCTTGTCAGATACAGATGCTCCTTTACAGACCCAAACAAATGTCAGAGCTCAGATTCATGTTTTCCTCCTGTGGAAAAATGTAAGAAGACACAGGCAGATATTCTTGTCCTTCTCAAAATTCCCAAATGGTGCTGCAGCTCAGAAATTCTACTGTCTCAAAGGTGAATGGAACTATAGGAAAATAAGTAAGAATACAGAATTAATTAGAGGAAATCTGATATCCAGTGAAATAAAATCAATCAAAGTAGCCGAAGATCCAGATTAGGTGATTCCTGGTGATATAAAATATACTGAGGAGGACTGCCAGGTAAGATGGTGGCTTAGGAACCATACCAAAGCAGCCTAGGGGAAAAAAAGCCAAAAAATACCCATCAAAATACACACTTTTACTAAAAAGTGAGGTGTATAAGAAATTAAAACAGCAGCAGAGAAGTAGGAGTGTCCCAGAGCATCCAGAGCCCACACAGGCAGGCTGAAGCAGCTCCGGCAGCAACAGCTCCAAATCCAGCTCTGGCAGCTGCTCTGGCTCCAGCTCCAACATTGACAGCACCGGTTCTGGCAGCAACAGCAGCTCCAGCTCCAGCAGCAGCAGTAGCAGAGGCTACAGCAGTGGCAGACCCAGCAGCAGCAGTGGCAGCAGGGTCTCCAGCAGCAGCAGCTCCAGCAGCAGCTGCCAGGCTCAGCTTGCCCCAAAGGAAAAGACAGTGCCCAGCTCGAGAAAACAGAACAATGGTCCAGCAATCCAGCCAACCTACTTGAACCCAGAGGGCACCAAAGAGGGACACATAACTGAGACCAAAATCATCCAAAAAGGTAACTGGGATTGCACCAGGGAAGGGTCTAACTTGATTACAAGCTGACTTGAAAACCTTAGTAGAGCAGAAATCTTAACCTCTTTGTTGATAGAGGGTCTGGTTGTAATAATACCTACTCTTGCATAAATACTCAGTGATGTTTTTCATTGAATGTGTACATTGTTTAGTTATATTTTAGAATCTCTCTGTATTTTGTTCCACTCAGCCTACTTGAATACTCCCATAACAGGGAAACCCAACCCCTAGGAACACCTTTATAGATACTCTGAGAGTCTTAAGAGCTACACCTATCACCTTAAGCTCCTAATCTAAAAATAAATAACATCAGATAAATTGATACAGCTAAGAATACCCAGCTAGCTAGAAAATTCAAGCATTAACTTAATCCAAGATGCAAAAATATATACATTATAACACAAGAAACACTAAAAATGAAGACAATATAAATCCACATTAAAGTATTAATGCATCAAAAAATGAACTCCAGTGAGAACAAGTTAGAGGAAGTGCCTGAGAAAGATTTCAAAAGAATGAGTGTAAATATGTTCAAAGAAGTCAAAGAAGAAATCAAAGGAATCAAAGAGGAAATCAAAGATGAGATCCAAAAAGAAACAGGACACCAATTTAATGAAATAAAGAAGTCAATACAAGACATAAATAAGGAAATAGAAAGAGTAAAGAAAAACCAGTCAGAATTACTAGCAATGAAGAACACATTTAATGAAATTAAAAACAACAACAACAACAACAACAAAAACACCTCTGTAGAAAATCTCACCAGTAGAATGGATGAAGAAGAGGACAGAATATCTAAGCTAGAAGACCAGGTGGCAGATCTAATACAGTCCAACAAGGAGAAAGACAAACTAAGAGAAAAGAATGAATGGGAATTTCAACATATTCGCAACACTATGAAAAGATCAAACATAAGAATTCAGCGCAGAGTAGAAGGAGAAGAATTTCACTCCAATGGCATAGTAGGCGTCTTCAACAAAATAATAGAAGAAAACATCTCCCAAATTGGGAAAGAGGTGCCAATGCAGATACAGGAAGCCTTTAGAACCCCAGCCAGACAAAACCTGGAGTGATGTATTCCAGGTTCTGAAAGATAACAACTGTCAACCAAGGTTACTTTATCCTGCAAAGCTATCCATTCAAATAGATGGAGAAATAAGGACATTCCACGACAAAAGCTAAAGGACAAAACCAGTTATACAGAAAATACTTGAAAGAATCCTCCATGCCAAAGAGAAGGAAATGCACACATATAAGGAACATGGAAAAAAACAAACAATAATCAAATATTAGTTAACACAAGAGAGCAAAGGTAGAACTGGAACTACAAAAAAAAAAAAGCATAAATACACACCTTTCAATAATATCTCTTAATATCAATGGCCTCAATGCCCCAACAAAAAGACATAGGTTTGCAGACTGGGTTAAAAAGCAGGTTCCTACAATTTGTTGTCTCCAAGAAACTCACCTTTCTACAAAGGATGGATATTATCTTAGGGTGAAAGGTTGGAAAACAGTGTTTCAAGCAAATGGGCCTAGAAAACAAGCAGGGGTTGCTATCCTAATATGTGACAAGGTAGACATCAGTCCAACGTTCATCAAGAAAGATAAGGAAGGTCACTTTATATTGATTAAGGGCACACTCCAACAGGAGGACATTACAATCCTAAACATATATGCACCTAACATGGGGGCTACTAACTGATGAATGGGTCACTGAAGAAATCAAGAAGGAAATCAAAAAATTCATAGAGTCAAATGATAATGAGAACATAACATACCAAAATCTCTGGGACAAAAGGAAGGCAGTTCTAAGAGGTAAATTTATAGTTTTAAGTGCCTATATTGAGAAATTAGAAAGGTTGCAAGAAAATGACCTAATGCTTCACCTTAAAGCTTTGGAAAAAGAAGAGCAAGCCAAACCAAAAATCAGTAAATGGGAAGAAATAATAAAGATTAGGGCAGAAATTTATAAAATGGAAACAAGCCCCCCCCCCAAAAAAAAAATCCAAAGAATCAATGAAACAGAGAGTTGGTTCTTTGAAAGGATTAACAAGATTGATAAACCCTTAGCAAATCGGACCAAATGAAAGAGAGAAGAGACACAAATTAATAAAATTAGAGATGAAAAAGGCAATATCACAACAGACACCAGAGAAATTCAAAAAATCATAGGGACATACTATAAAAACATACACTCCACTAAGTATGATAATCTGAAAGAAATGGATGATTTCCTTCATTTATATGACCTACCTAAATTAAATCAAGATGAGATTAATAACTTAACTAGACCTATAACAAGTATGGAAATCCGAGCAGTTATCAAAAATCTCCGAAATAAAAGAAGTCCAGACCCAAATGGATTCACTGCTGAATTTTACCAGATCTTCAGGGAAGAACTAACACCATTGTTCCTTAAACTTTTCTAGGAAATAGAAAAAGAAGGAATCCTACCAAACTCCTTCTACAAAGCCAACATTTCCCTGATACCAAAATCAGGCAAAGATAGAACAATAAAAGAAAATTACAGACCAATCTCCGTCATGAACAAAGACTCAAAAATTCTCAACAAAATATTGGCAAACAGAATACAAGAATATATTAGAAAGATCATTCACCCTGACCAAGTAAGTAGGCTTTATACCAGAGATGCAGGGATGGTTCAACATACACAAATCAATAAATGTAATACATTATATAAATGTACTGAAAGACAAAAATCATATCATCTCATTAGACACAGAAAAAGAATTTGACAAAGTCTAACATCCTTTCATGATAAAAATCCTACAGAGACTAGGAGTAGAAGGATCATATCTCAATATAATAAAGGCTATTTATGAAAAGCCCACAGCCAACATATTACTAAATGGGGAAAAACTGGAAGCTTTTCCACTAAAATCAGGAACAAGACAAGGTTGTCCACTGTCCCCACTTTTATTTAATATAGGACTGGAAGTTTTAGCCATAGCAATAAGGCAAGAGACACACTTAAAAGGGTTACAAATTGGAAAGAAAGAGATCAAGTTATCGTTATTTGCATATGAATGATTCTATATATAAAGTACCCTAAAGACTCTACCAGAAAACTGTTAGAGCTGATAAATAGCTATAGCAAGGTGATATAAAATAAATACACAGAAATCAGTAGCATCCCTATATACTAACAACAAACACACAGAGAATGAAATCAGAGAATCACTCCCATTCACAATTGCATCAAAGAAAATAAAGTACCTTGGAATAAACCTAACCAAGGAAGTAAATGATCTCTATAATGAAAACTAAAAAACACTCAAGTGAGAAATTGCAGAAGACTCTAGGAAATGGGAAAACATCCCTTGTTCCTGGATTGGGAGAATCAACATTGTGAAAATGGTAATCTTACCAAAAGCAATCTACACATTGAATGCAATCCCCATCAAAATTCCCAAGGCATTTTTCAAAGAAATAGAATAAAACAATCCAAAAATTCATCTGGAATCAAAAAAAAAATCCTCTAATATCTAAAATAATACTGAGTACCAAAAATGAGGCTGGTGGTATCACTATACCTGATTTTAACCTATACTACAGAGCCATAGTATCAAAACCAGCATAGTACTCGCAGAAAAGCAGACATGTAGATCAAAGGAACAGAATGGAGGACCCAGATGCAAATTCAAGTAACTACAGCCACCTGATATTCGATAAAGGTGCCAAAAATACTCATTGCAGAAAAGACAGCCTCTCCAGCAAATGGTTCTGGGAAAACTGGATATTTATCTGTAGCAAAATGAAAATAGATTCTTCTCTTTCTCCATGCACAAGAATTAAGTCTAAATGGATTAAAGACCTTAACACCAGACCTGAAACTCTGAAACTGCTATAGGAAAAAATAAGGGAAACCCTTTAACATATTTGTCTTGGCAAAGACTTTCTGAATATAACCCCAATTGCTCAGGCAATAAAGCCACAGATTGACTGCTGGGACCTCATGAAATTACAAAGATTTTGTATAGCAAAGAACATTGTGAATAAAGTAAAGAGGCCACCTACAGAATGGGAAAAAAATCTTTGCCAGCTATACATCTGATAGAGGATTAATATCTAGGATATAAAAAGAACTCAAAAAATAAATAATAACAAATCAAACAAGCCAATTAAAAAGTGGGCAATGGAAATAAGTAGAGAATTCTCAAAAGAAGAAACACGAATGGTGCATAAGCATCTAAAAAAAGTGTTCTACATCTCTAGTCATCAGTGAAATGCAGATCAAACTATGTTGACATTCCATCTCACTCATATCAGATTGGCTACCATCATAAAAACAAATGACCATAAATGCTGAAGAGGATGTGGAAAAAGAGGAACCTTTCTACACTGTTGGTAGGAACGCAATCTGGTCCACCCATTGTGGAAATCACTAGTGTGGAGGTTCCTAAGGCAGTAAAAATTGATCTACCATATGACCCAGCGATAGAACTCCTAGGCCTATATCCTAAGGACTCATCTCATTTCCTTAGAAGTACATGCTCAACCATGTTTATTGCTGCTCACTTCACAATAGCTGGGAAGTGGAACCAGCCTAGATGTCCCTCAACTGATGAGTGGATAATGAAGATATGGCACATTTACACAATGAGTTCTACTCAGCGGTAAAGAAAAAATGAAGTTATGAAATTTGCAGGAAAATGGATGGATCTGGAAAGGATTATAATAAGTGAGGTAACCCAGGCCCACCAAGCCAAGCCTTACATGTTCTCTCTCATATGTGTATCCTAGCTACAGATGACTGGGCTTCTGTGTGAGAAGAAAAAACTCTCAGTAGCAGAGGCCAGGAAGCTAGAAAAGACATAGAAAGGGAAGAGAAAGGAAGGGAGGGGGATACTTAATAGGATGGTATTGTATATATGTAATTAGGATATACTAGTGGGTGTGAAAGGTCCAAAATGAGGTCTGGGGAAGATATTGAATAAAGGAAAAGTGGAGGGACAGCTAATCAAAATCTAAGACGATATAAATGAAACATATTTAATCCTACTTTTTTAGACAATGGAACACTCAGGAACCGTAGATTGTTGCTAGAAAATTTTCAGTGCCAGGGATGGGATATCTTCCAGTGAGTTGTTGGCCAGGGATATCCCTAATGCCCCCAAAACATTGTAGGCCATTGCTGAGACCCTTGGTTTCCCACCAAGAATAGATGGTAAGATGCTATTGCTGAAGACTCCATATACTTGGGCTGCATGACCACTGAGAAATCTCACTGGAACTTAGCTGATAACCTCCTCCTTGTAGACCAGCTGACAGAAAGCTGGAAGAAGTCATTCTGCATGCAGTTCAATGGGAGAAAGAGAAATCACCATTGAAGACACTCATCAGTGGACATTGCAAGCCTTATAATTGGCCAGCCAGGCCAAATGAGCCAACAGGTGCAATAGTGGCACGTCTGTTATGGGGGACCAACTACCCTCTAATTGGACTGGAGGCCTACTCCATGGGAAGGGAATACCTCTCTGATACTGAAAACTTAAAACAGGGGTAGTCATAAGCCCTAGGGGTATAACGTCTTCTGTTGTATGGCCAAATGTATATGCTATGCTTATCAAACTGCCAAGTAAGCATTTCTGTTAGTGTTCACACCCTTATATTAATGCTATTCTCACTTTTGGTTCAGAGTCTTCTCTTTTCAGATGGCAGTGACCTTGGCACGACACAGAAGGTATCATGGTGATGGAAAGAAATGACCATAGTGTGCAGTACTGCAATATCTGTATCACACCTTCAAGGCTCAGAGTCTAATGCAGATGAGGTGGCAGAAAGAATGTAAGAGCCAAAGGAAGGGCAGAACTCCATACAACATGCCCACTCCAGAGACAAAATGGCCTGGATATCCATGGCCTCACAGTGCCTGACACTACCTACATAAGACTATCATAAGAGGAGGAAAAGATCATGACATCAAAAGTCAAAGAGAGACTGATTGAGATGGGGAGAGGGTATGCTGGAGAGTGGAGTTTCAAAGGGGTGTGGGGGAGAGGGAGAGTATCACCATGGGGTATGTTTTTTATAATCATGGAAGTTGTTAATAAAAAATTTAAAAATAATATATACTGAGGAAATATGATCAGCTTCCACCAATCATCAACCAATAGACAGAGATCATAAGGAAACATTAATGCATTCCTTTGTTCTAAAATAGCACAGTGGTGATAGATTTCATATGAGTGTCAATTCAATATTCCACAGATATGAAGAAAACATAGTCATCCAGTCTAGGCTGCCCCAAAATATAAGTTGAATGCATATATACATGCTTATGTATTTAATACAAATGTAGAAATTTGCACTATAGCTTTTTTCTCTGAGGGGGACAGAAAGATAGAGGAACACATTAGCTATCTGGAGGTAGGTTCTATCTTCATGTTGTTTATAATATTCATTGCAGTTTTGTCACACTTACAAAAACTCAGAAATAATTTTGTCAATCTGTGTTTACCTATTAAAATTAGGCTAGGAGTAGTTGATGCTGAAGTTGAGAACAGGATGCACAATGTTGTCCATCACAATTAGGAAAAACAAACCCTAAACCAACATGTAGGAGCAACTATAAATAAACACCAGGTATTTATACTTGAAAGTGTGTTTAAATCACTCTATAATTTAGTACTGAGATAACTTGGCATCATTACAGTACAATTGAACATAAATTTTAAGAAAAAAACAGTTGGGGCAGAAGACATTGTTCAGTGGTTAAGGTGCTTGCCTGCAAAGCCTAACTACCTGAGTTTGATTCCCTAGTAATCCAGAGACACAAAGTGGCTCATGCATCAGGCATCCACATGCAGCAGCTAGAGGCACTGGACTGTCCATTCTCTCAGTAGCCGGGCTGGTGGCCTGTGCCTTTAATTCCAAAACTAGGAGGCAGAGGTAGGATTACTGTATGTTTGAGGTAACCCTGAGGCTACATAGTGAATTACAGGTCAGCCTGGGCTAGAGCAAGTACATACCTCAAAAAAATGATAAACTGATATAATAATAGTAATAAAATGTCTGTAAATTGACAAAACACTTAAATGTATAGCATTATCACCTGAAGTGTATCGAACAATAAGCTCCCCAAAGCAGTAAAGACACACAATGTCCAGATCTAGTTTTCAATACCATTCCCCAATAAAAGAAGCTCTATTCCTTAGGAAAAATGGCTCAGTTCATTACTAAGTCTTTTTTTAACATTTACTTCTATTTACTTATTTGAGAAAGAGGCAGACATAGAGATGGAAGAAAGAAGAAAGAAAGAAAGAAAGAAAGAAAGAAAGAAAGAAAGAAAGAAAGAAAGAAAGAAAGAAAGAAAGAAAGAAAGAAAAAGAAAGAAGGAAAAGAAGGAAGGAACATGCCTGCATCACCTTGTGCATCTGGCTTACCTGGGTCCTGGAGAATTAAACCAAGGTCCCTTGGCTTTGCAGGCAAGTGCCCTAACTGCTAAGAAATCTCTTCAACCCACTACTAAGTCTTGAAATTCATATAATTAAATGAGTATCATATAATGTCATAAAGTAGAAAAGAAGTATGTTTTAATTTAATTAATTTATTTGAGAAAGATAGAGAGAGAAAGAGAGAGGGAGAGAGAAAATTAGTGCCTTAAGGTCTCCTTTTGCTGCAAATGAACTTTGCCACTTGGTGCATTACATCAATGACGAGTTAAACCAAGACCATCAGGTTTTCCAAACAAGTGCCTTAAACTGCTCAGCCATCTCTCTAACAGTATATCTATATAGTTATTTCTTTAAATAACTATATGAAAAATCAACATGAGTGTCAAATTGAAAGAACCTCAAATAATTTTGGAATAATTTAAACCACATAATACACAATTAAGTATAGTATTGTAACTCAAAATAAAAATTATTGTAACAATATAAATACATAATTGATTATATAAATTAATATCAGAACATAGATAAATATTCAGTGTTGAATTCCAAATGAGCTGTGTCACACACAAACAGAACAGACTCATATCTAGATCTTATGAAATGAAATGACCTTCAATTCCATTAAATTTCTAAGATGATAGACACAAGTCATTTCTTCCCTAAGTAAAAGTTGCAAGACTTGTCAGCCATTCAGTACTCAGCAGGGGGCATTTATACATTACATTTGATTTTGTTGTTATTTATTTGCTTGCTTGTGTTGGTTTCTTTGAGGTAGGCCCTCTTTCACTATGCCATCAGACCAGTCATGACCTCATGATCCTTCTGCCCCTGCTTCAGAAGTGCTGGGATTATAAACATGTATCTCTATGCCCAGTCAATCTTACTTTTATATTAAGAAAATATTACTAAATAGGTACATTTACAAATCATTTATGATTTTGGAAAATAGTAAGTGTGCTTTTTTCTGTGACATAAAAACTGTATGTTTCAAATCTTCAAATATGTTTTGTAATAGCTTTTTATGCTTTACATTTTGTATGACTTTTATGAAAGAGCTACTTAATAGAAAATTGAATTTATTGGAAAGAGGTCAGTGAGTCTTAGCAAATACATATATTTTGCACTTAAATATGTTTTATATGGACACTTAACCAATTTTATCTTCCTCTAAACAGATTCATAATTGTGACTGAAATTTAATTCTAATAAATGAATTGGTTTGTTGTTATTGAGTAAATGTGTACTATAATGGCAAAATCAAGAACATCACTAATTGCAGCATTTGCGGTGTCAGTTAGATTAAAACGTTCCATTATTATTCTCATGAATTGGAAAATAATGTGCATCTCCAAAACAAATAAGGGAAATTACAAATCTGGTAATAGCCTACACTGTAGACTCCTGATTTGGCAATGTGAAGATTTCTTTCCAATTAAAATTTCAATTTCAATTTACTTAGATTAAGATAATGTTAGATTAAGATAGTGTTGTGGTAATGTGACATTGCCTTACACTTTAGCAAAACATGGATTGCAATTCTATACCATATAAATTTATGTTGGTAGGACTCTCTTAAACTCACATGTCAAAAGTTATTATTGGTACAATAAATCAAAAACACTATTTAAGAATATTTGAATTTTGTGTAATAATTTTGTTTTGTGTTTTGTTTTTTGAGGTAGGGTTTCTCTCTAGTCCAAGCTGAGCTGGAATTCACTCTGGAGAGTCAGCGTGACCTTGAACTCAAGATGATTCTCCTACCTCTGCCTCCCAAGTGCTGGGATTAAAGGCATGCACCACCACCCCCAGCTAGTGTATAGATTAAAAAAAAAAAAATGTTTCCATTTATGTGGAAAATTTATCTACCCTTCCTCATGCAGCTCATGATGTTTATAGGTGTTGGTGTCTGTGTTTGTTCTTATGCATGTATATGCCTGCTGCCATGTGAGACAGGGCATAGCAATTTTCAAATACTCCCAAAGTACATAGTATGTATAGTCAGCTGTCAAAATCAAGACCCAATAGCAAGGGGATTTTAAATGGCTCTGCATAATAATTTGTCCTTGCAAATGCTAAATAAAATAACATGCATTATGTTTGGTCAATAATCATTCTAATGAGTATATAATACAACGTGAGGAAGACTTACTTGAAATCCACAGCTGAAGAGAAATGTTTCATCTGCCAGCCAGTTATCTGAGTCTTATGCATCAGAGGAACTGTGAGATTTAGTTTTTATTTTTCTATTTTTTTAAATTTGCATAGGCACAGCCAGCATGTGTCGGTGTTAGTAAGCTCTTTCTGCTTTTATTTTATGACAAAATATCAAAGGTAAACAACTTAGAGAAGGAAAACTTGGATTTGGGGTCATGTTTTCAGAGAGCTCAGCCTAGCGTTTGCTACATCCACAATTTCCTACATTTCAAAACTGTGTTTATATTTTCTTTTTTTTTTTTTTTCTTTTTTAATCTACCAGTGAGGCCACCAGCTAGATATCACTCTTTGTTATGTTTATGTTTGGGGGAGATTTATAATCCAAATTGTTGCAGTCAGCTCCACACTGCTGGGATGAACTTCCAAACCAGACACAGTTTACGGGAGGAAGGAATCCATTTCAGCCTTAAAGATCCAGAGGAAGTTCCACTGGTGGCAAAAGAAGCTGGCTCCCTTTCACAGATATGGAAAAAAACAAAAACAAAAACAAAAAACCCTCCCAGCCAAACAGCAGGGAACCCAGGCAGAGCTCAAGCACTCTGTACACCTTTAGTCTGGACTTTAGATTGGCCCCAGATACACCTTTGAGCTGGACCACAGGATCTTCCCCCAGTCTATCCAGGCAAGCAGAAGTCCAAATTACAAACTTTAATAAACTCCTCAGTCTATTGGGGAACATACAAATTTAAAGTACCTCACAAGCCATAATGGTCTCCAAGTAGTTTGCAATTCAGAACTGTTTTTCCATCCACCACTTTGCACCATAATTACTACTTATTTTCTTCCTATATGTGCCCTCATTAACAATTATCTATTCAGATTATTAATTTACTATGGGTAAAATAAAATTTTTCCAAGTTTGTTTCATCCTTTAAAATAGACAGGTAAATAATGGGGACAATCAATATTAATATTTTAGCTACTCAAAAATTTAAAATTACAGACAAAAGTTTTGAAGTAATAGTCATTTAAATGTAGGATCTTAGAATATTAAAGGAAGAGGATTTCTTTAAAAATTATTTATTTATTTATTTATTTGAGAGCGAAAGACAGAGAGAAAGACAAACAGAGGGAGAGAGAGAGAATGGGCGCGCCAGGGCTTCCAGCCTCTGCAAACGAATTCCAGACGCGTGCGCTCCCTAGTGCATCTGGCTAACGTGGGACCTGTGGAACCGAGCCTCGAACTGGGGTCCTTAGGCTTCACAGGCAAGCGCTTAACCGCTAAGCCATCTCTCCAGCCCAGGAAGAGGATTTTTAAGTGAAGTAAGTTAATCTTATTACTTTTATCTCTCTAATTTCAGATAATAAAAACAAAAAATAATATTATGAAAATTGATATTTTCCTTTTGGTGGTGAAATTTTTAGCTTGTTTCACTCCAATCCTTCAAAACATAAAGTCATATCTAAATTTCAATAAAAGGTACACTAGATAAGATTTTGGCTTAAATGTATTTCAGTTATTAAGTATTAATTTATCTTTATAAAACAAACGGGGTTTTTGTTTTTAGTTTCTTTGTTGATTTTTTTTTTTTTTTTTTCAGTTTTCCAAGGTAGGGTCTCACAGTAGCTCAGGCTGACCTGGAATTCACTATGTAGTCTCAGGGTGGCCTGGAACTCTCAGTGATCTTCCGGCCTCTGCCTCTCGAGTGCTGGGATTAAAGGTGTGCACCACCACACCCGGTTTTCTTTTCTGATTTTTATTTATTTATTATTTATTTGTTAGAGACAGAGAGAGAGTGTGTGTGTGAGAATGGGTGCACCAGGGCCTCTAGCCACAGCAAACAAACTCCAGATGCATGTGTCACCATGTGCATCTGGTTTATGTGGGACCTGAACAATCAAACCTAGGTCCTTAGGCTTTCCAAGCAAGCGCCTTAAATCCTAAATCATCTCTCCAGCCCCCAGGTTATTTTATTTTATTTTAGTTTGGTTTTTCAAGGTATGTTATCACTCTGGCCCAGGCTGACCTGGAATTCACCCTGTAGTATCAGGCTCCCCTCTAACTTGTAGAGATGCTCCTGCCTTTGCCTCCCAAATGCTGGGATTAAAGGCATGATCCACCAAGCCTGGCTCAAGCAGGTTTATTAAGTGTGTTTTTTTTTTTCTACTTTGAGTAGACACTAGTTACATCAGGAAACTTTTTTGTTTCTATTACTGTCAGGGAATAATTGCATTTGTGTGGTGGATTAGTAAGTAAATAAGTAGGAGAAACACCTCAATTGTAATAAATTAACCTTACTGGCTTTGGGGTAGTACTGTAGTTCTGTATGATAGCAAGTATCCCAGCAAAGTATGAGGGTCTAAAAGAAGTCCAGCCCTGACAGACTCTTTGGAGACTAGAGTATCAATTCATCTCTAGCACCTGAATTCTAAGTCAAGAGAGAAATACATTGTAACTCTACCCAACAACTGTCAATATTAGATTCTTATTTCATTGTATTACTTCACACTAATAGTTAGGCCAAAGCCAGTATAGTATTATCAGAAAATAGGAGTTGTCATTGAGGCCCTTATTCCTATTTTAGGCTAAAAAAAAAAAAAAACAAAAAAAAAACTTTTTTTGAAAGGGGGTGACTGGAGAAATGTCTTAGTGATTGAGGTGTTTGTCATCAAAGCTAATGGACTCAGGTTTGATTCCCCAGTATACCCACATAAGTCAGATACAATTGCAATGGCTAGAGGCGTTGGTGCACACATTTTCTCTCACTCTTCTTTCAAATAAATAAATAAAATCTTTTTTAAAAGCAGAAAAAACAAAGTTTTTTTTTCTGAATAGTTTGCTACCCTTCTCTCCCATGCCTTTCCCTCTCTTTCCTTCCCTACACCCTTTCTTTTCTTTGTGACATATTAATTTCTTGTGGTATGCCCTGAAAAATATTTCTTTACTAGTGTATGGAAGTTTCTGTGTAAAAACATTCTACTAACAGATTGTGCATGTCAGCAAAAAAGAATAGAATGTATGTTATTTTAATTACCGAAAATTGTCAGGTTTTCACTGATAAATCATAAGCTAAAGCACATTTAATTTGCAATTCTTCACTGTAACAATCTAGAAACATCATTGACTTGTTTGGAAGTTTTAATCATGTTTTCTCTAAAGACTGACTCTCTCTGTTTCCCTCCTTCCATCTCTTGGCCCCTTCTCTTCATATCTTTTCCATTCTTCCATCCCTCCTTCTTTTTCCCTTCATCTTACCCACACATACTGTGCTCTCATTTTATCACCTCCCTTCCCTAAATATATTGTAGTATTTAGTGTTCTAATATCAGATTCTGAGAATGAAAGTGGTTTGAAATCTACTCTTAATCTGGGACTGTACTTACCAGTGAGGATAAAACATGGTATAGAAAGAGAAAATGTTCCAGCCTACATGAACACCCTACTAGATGGGACTAGATAAGGGAAAGAAAAATCAGCACAATCTACAGACTGCCAGATGATAGTCAGTGTGGAGTGAACAGCATAGGGCAAAGAGAGTCTTGGTACTGGAAACACACATTTGCAATTATGCATGTTACTTTGTTTATACCAACAAACTTGGAAAAGATAGGCTAGTGGGAATATAATTAAGGCAGTTGAAGAAGGAAGTATCCTAGTTAAACTAATAGTACAGTCTTCAACTTTGTTTAGATTGCATAGTTTGTTTTTTTTACCTAAACCTGCTTATTTTTATTACCTTTTCAACATGTACTGAGGGCCACTCAAATTTAGTGTAAGAAATACGTGACAGAAAGTTATGCTGCTGATAGTTTCCTTATCTGTATGTCATGTGTTCACATTTGTTGACTTGGAGGACTATTTCCTGTGCAATTAGAGAGGTATTCGTAAATCTTTTCCTATATGCATACCTTACAGTGTATGATCTTTGTTTTCGTGTAATATTTTCAAGTTTTTCTGATTTTTAAATTAAGGTCTTTGATATATTTTGAATTGATATTTGTCCAGGTTGAAAAATGTGGATGTAGTTACATTTTGCTTCACTTTCATTTCCAGTTTTACCATACTGTGTGTTAAATACGCTGTAGTATAGACTTTATTTTCACATTTTTCAAACATATGCATCATTAAATTTTATATTTATTCAGACCCACTGCCTTCCCTAAGCTCCCAATGCCTTAGCTTTCTTTATGATTCTTTATTGAACTTTTATTTTTTTTGTTGGATCAAACTCGGCCATGTGATAGGTTGGGGTGCTGGAGTTCTAAAACATGATTCTTTTTTTTTTGCAATTTGCATCCTCCCCTTTATAGCTTTTTGTCATTCTGGTCATGTTCTTCTGGTGGTTTAAATTATTATTTTTTTCTCTTTTATTTTATATTCACAAATTTTGTTTATTTTTCCCTTTTGCCTATCATTTTATATTGAGCTTTATAGTTTAACCTGTTTTGATGATTATACTTGCCTTTCTTTCTTTATTTTTTTTTATTTATTTTTTTTTTTTTGGTTTGTTTGTCATGGTAGGGTCTTGCTCTAGCCCAGGCTGAGATGGAATTCACTTGGTAGTCTCAGGGTGGTGTTGAATTCATGAAAATCCCACAACCTCTGCTTCCCAAGTGGTGGGATTGAAGGCATGCCTACAAATTCTAACTGCCACCAGGAACAATCAGAGTTTTCTCAAAACAGAATACAGTCCTCTGAAGGAGAACAATGCCTAGATGTTAGATATTGGAGACTTATGATAGCTTGAATGGAAAAAAAAAAAATCAGTAGTTTTATTGAAGCTTGTAACTTGGTGTCACTGTGGGTGGATCCTAGGCTAGGGTCCAGCCCTATGTTGTGAGGGTGGACTGGCAATTCCAACCTAGATATGCAAAGTGCTGAGTTTTGCCTGGAGTTCCTGAAGTGTGCTTACCTGTGCTAGTAATGGTTACCTTTGGATTTTCTCTCTCTACATGGACCTGTGAGAGCAGGGCCAGCTTCGTTTGCCATTATGGAACTTCCCATTTATCTGTAAGTTTCAATCAATTCCTTCCTCCTATAAACTGTGTCTGGTCTGGAGATTCATCCCAGTGAACTAAGGCTGACTAATGTAAGACTCATCTCTGGACTGCATGTCATAATGCCATGGAAAGAAACTATGGCCATGCAGTATATCAAATTTAACTATGGACATAAATATGATTGGCTTAGGTAATAAACTGTGTGTAGAAAAAAATTCTTAACATTTTCCTATATTTTTTCATAAAGGGAATCACTCTGTGAATGTTCAGTCTGTGTGTGTGTGTGTGTGTGTGTGTGTGTGTGTGTTTGTGTGTGTGTGTTGAAGTAAAAAAGATTTCAGGGCTTCCTATTTTAGCTGGTTACTAATATAACTCTCATCAGAAAGCATACCTTTAAGAAACTCCTAAAATATGAAAAGGAAACATGTTTAAATCAATGAATGATAGTGATATTAAAATTGTGTTCTGTTAAGTAAATTAATTAAATAATCAGCTAACTCTTGACTTTGAGTTTTTTCTATTGCTGGAGAATTATATCATAATATATATTTTATACCAAATCTTCAACAAGTTATCCCTAAAATGTCCTACATTTATATTTTTATACAAGTTGTGCTATGAATAAAACATTAAAAAGGGGGCTGGAGAGATTACTTAGTGGTTAGGTGCTTGCCTGTGAAGCCTAAGGATCCTGGTTCGAGTCTCGATTCCTCAGGTCCCACTTTAGCCAGATGCACAAGGAGGTACACACGTCTGGAGTTCATTTACAGGGGCTGGAGGCCCTGGCATGCCCTTTCTCTCTCTCTCTCTCTCCTTCTCTCTCTCTCTATCTGCTTCTTTCTCTCTCTTTTGCTTTCAAATAAAAATAAGAATGAATGAAAAAGAAATTTAAAAATATAAGACATTAAAAAGGCATATTTAGTATTTTATTCCTGTGATGGTAGCATGGGTTTCTGCTATCAAGAACTAGGAAAGTAATTGAACTCACCCAGAGATTAGTAGAAAAATGAGAACAATGAATTACCCTTGGATGAACTGCATTAACAACAACCATGGTATACAGAAAAGTAGCTGTAAGTTTGATGGTAGTCTCTGAAATGCTAAGAGGAAAGGCAAGCCTTTCTCTTCTCCCCTACAATACCCAAAGTAGCATATATAAAGATAACCAGAGAATCAGAATATTTGTCTCTTCAATGATGACAAGAGAGTGACCCACCACACTGTTTGCAAGTTGTGCAGAGAGCTTTAGGGAGGCAGCTTTTATGAGTCATCATCCATACTACGATGGGCTTGTGGCAGTACTGTTCCCTTTCTTTTTTTTTTAATTTTTTTTGTTCATTTTATTTATTTATTTATTTGAGAGTGACAGAGAGAGAGAGAGAGGCAAATAGACAGAGAGAGAGAGAATGGGTGCGCCAGGGCCTCCAGCCACTGCAAACGAACTCCAGACGCGTGCGCCACCTTGTGCATCTGGCTAACGTGGGTCCTGGGGAATCGAGCCTCGAACCGGGGTCCTCAGGCTTCACAGGCAAGCGCTTAACTGCTAAGCCATCTCTCCAGCCCGTACTGTTCCCTTTTGATCACCTATAATCCTGTAAGCATTTGCACATGTGTGTTCTTGTAAGTAACCCAAACAAACTCACTGTTGCAGGACTTAGGTGGAAGTTTTTTCTTTGGCCTGTTCTTGTTGGTGTCATGCCTGGGGCAATTACATGTGTGTTGAATATTTCCCTGGCATTGTAAAATTATCTGTAGTATTTCCTTCTCATCTGAAGAGCATTCTACTTGAATTTTACTTGTTACATTATCCCAGGTTTGCTGATGGCACTGTTGTCATGTGCACATCTGTTAGCATCATATGATGAGAAAGACATGTGATACTTTTCTCAATTCTTTATTTTTTAAAATAGTAACTAAACCAAAGCTTCTGTCTGTGGACTACAATATTACAATTATGGCAATGTTCAAGAGAATGCTTGAAATTAGTAAACATGGCCATTTGAAGTGAGTGATTCTCCACAAAAGCCTGGTAGGTAAACTCTACTTGAAGCATCAATGAGGAGTTTTTCTCCTCTAATTGCTCCCCCCACCAGGTTTTCACTTCTTAAAAAAATACTAAAATAAATTGAGTCAAACAAGGTGTTTCTGAATCCCAGATATGTAATAATATATCCATGCACAGTAGTGTTCTAAAAACCTATAATCAAGAATTCTATATAATTTGGAGAACACTGGGATATTATTGCAGTAAGAACACTTGATTAGTAGTTCCTTTTTTCTGAGAATAATTTGAGAAAGAGACTGGTAAGATTTACCTTTCATTCTAGTTAAATGAAATGCATGCCGTGCTGGTAATACATTGTTGGTGGTAAAAATAGACAACAACCTATTGCCCTTATGGCAAAGATACTTATCAAGAACCACACACTGTTAACAACTGAAAATATTCAATATTACTTGGGATACTTTTCTTCACAAAATCATGTGACAACCTTACGACTGCTCAGGATTTGGAACAGCACTGCTTTATTTTTCAACTGATTAGCCTACAATTGTCAGATTGTAAAATAAAATCCTGATATTTTTACAGGCTACTTTACTGTGAGTTATCATTAGGTTTGGCAATAAATTCCATGCAAATGACAAAACATTAGCATATTTTCAGATGGCCCAATTGATTCTCTCTCACTAAGACTCTCCTGGTACAATCCATACAGTAAACTTACTGCAGCAAGTGAACTCTAGATTTCTTATTTATTAAGTACAAATATTTATTTTCTGGTAATTATGAAGTAAAGATATTTCTCAGAGAAAGATGAACATTCATCACATATACTGAAACATTTCATTTTTATGATGAATTTTGCTTTGAAAAAAAGCCTCATCTTGCTATGTTTGTTTATCTCTGTGAGGAAACTTGACCCTCCACTATCTAAGGCAAGAAAGACAGAAGACTCCCAGTGTACACACAACATGTTGGCTGCTCCTCACTTAATGAAAAGATAAAGAAATTGAAATTCATGTGATTTAGTTTCCATTTCAATCTTCATTAGTGCCACCTGAAATGATCCTCCTTGCCTTCTCATCTTTTCAACAATCCTGACCATGGGTTTCATGTCTTACACATGTTATACACTCAACAAACATTGGCAAAACAAAGTAGAATGCAGATCTAGAACAGGGAGATAACACAGCCAAGGGGCAGTACCTGATTTTGACTACCGGAATGCAAAGAATGTCAGTTTAGTAGTATGTGCCTGTAATTACAGCACGCAGGAGACAGAGAGATGGATTCTTGGAACTTCTAGGCCAGCCAGCCTGGCTTGCTTGTTGACTTGTAGGCCATTGAGAGACTATGCCTTAAAAAAAAAAAAAAAAGGTCAGCACCTTAAGAAAGACAACAGAGGCTGTCTTCTGGCTTTCATATACACATGCACACACATGAATATACATTCACACAAGTACATGCACCTAGTCACATATATGCAGAAAGATCAAAAGCCAAACGGCAGCAGCTAGGCATGGTATCACACACCTTTCCTCCCAGCACTTGGGAGGCAGAGGTAGGCAGATCCCTATGGGTTTGAGGCCACTCTGAGACTACATAGCGAATTCCAGGTCAGCCTTGGATAAAGCAAGACCCTACCTCAAAAAAAAAAAAAAAGAAAAAAAAGAAAAAAGAAAGAAAGAAAGAAAGAAAGAAAGAAAGAAAGAAAAATATGATACCAATACCCTCTTTTCCTTGTAGTCTTCACACACTCTCTTCTGCATTTCTTGTACATGCTCCTTGTTCTATGATCAAGTTTCTGTCTCAGTGACTCCTGAATTCTCCAGAGCTCTCACTTAAAGCATGAATCTGCTGAGGGCTTCTTGAACTACAAAAACCTTATTTGCGCATATAAATTGCTAATTTTTCATGAGCGTGTATCTTATAACTCTCAGTACTAGTTGCTATGAGAAAGTATAATTGCTTGTGGTGAGACTATTAAGGTCCATGGGAACATTTTCTCATTCTTTGGATCCAAAACCAAGAATATAGGAAGAACTAAATAACAATTTGTGGATTGAGAAGGAAATGTTAGGAGGTAGTCCAGTATAATGAATTTAGTTGTAGAGTTTGTAATAGATTTATTTACATGTTCCTAGTCCAAGCTTCTTTGAACCTTATGTTCTGTCAACTCACGGAGATTTTTAGGCATCTCCTCAAAAACAAGTAGTTTATTTATAAAAATAAGGGCAGAAGTAAATATATTTCAAATTACTCATATGTTGTTAATTGAAATGTTGGCATGAGATGTTGGCATTAATACAAAGAAATAAGCCTAATTAATTTGTTATATGATTGCAGAAATCCAGTAATATTATATTGAATATTAGAACAATGAAATGTCTTCCCTTCCTTCATGCATATGTGAAAGAATAGAATTAAATAGAATGTTTCTATATGCAAATATATCACATGATTATACATGTATAGAATCCTAGATAATTGGGCTTTATCACTTAAATTCATAACTAAAAACCATATGGTATATGTGGTCAATGGAAAGTTTTAATATTTCTTAATATTTATTTATATGTTTGAGAGAGGGTGGTATATATATATATAGAAAGAAAGTGACCATGTCAGGTCCTATAGCCATTGCAAATGAACTCCAGATGCATGTGCTACCTTGTACATCTGGCTTACATGGGTACTGGGGAAAAGAACCTGGAACCTTAGGCTTTGCAGACAAGCACCTTCACCACTAAATGATCTCTCCAACACTTAATTTTGTTTAGAATAGATGATACAAGATATTTATGCAGAACTACTATAAATACAGAAGATATTTTGAACAAAAAAATGAAATGTGACCACTTGGCCTCCCACTCCTGTGTCCCCTTGAACTGGGCACTAGAATAAACTCTTTCCTATCTGAAGCTGCTTCTTGATAGGTGTTTGGGTATAGCAATAAGTAACTAATACACTCATTAGTCAGCAACATGCATAATGTAAATTCTTGATTATATTGGCTCATGTAATTGTAGCATAGCATGTATAATTTCAAAAACAGAGACATCTTAAAATATATTTAAAAATCAAGTTTTATCATTTACTTTTCCAACTAAGATTGTTGGAGAACAAAATAAAACTAATTTTAATGATATCCATAAATGCCAACTCTACAAATTGACGAATATCTACTAAATGCTAATAATAAAAGATGCATGCATTTTGGACAAAGTTTAAACGTCAACCAAATGATTCATTCATTTTGAAAAATGATTGGCAATTCCAGCTGCCTAACCCATGCAAGCCTACCAACACTGCTTAACGTTTCTGCTGGAGAGATGGCTAGAAATGTAGAGAGACAATTTGAGGTAGAACATCTTGTTATTTTGAATTCTTTTGAAAATGAGACAACCACTATTTATGCAAAGTTGTCTTTTTCATTCTATTCTTGATTTCCTTTGATATTTCTGAACATGATAATTTGCAGTTGGTGGACTCTCTTCAAATCTCATTTTTCATTCCTTTGTCACTAACAATAATGAAAAAATGTTGTAGAAAGGACTTCTTATAATGAGTTATGATAGTGGGAGCTGGGGAGATGGCTCAGCTGTTAAAGGTACTTGATTGCAAAGCCTGCCATCCAGGGTTCAGTTCCCCAGCCACCCACGTGAAGGCAGACAGACATCTGCTTGCACTGGCAAAACAAAAGAGACCCTTGCATGCCCCCCTGACACACACAGACAAATTAAAAAAAGAGAAAATTTATGAAGCTAGAATACTTCTTTGCCAAAAGTCCAAGAAGCAATACTATGGTTATGACATTAAAATACTTTAAAATTGTTTTTTTTTTTTTTTTACTTCCATGATTTTCATATGATACACACCAAAAGAATGACAAAATTAAAGAGTAATAAAATCAATTAAACAAAAAGTTAGAAGAAAAGTCATTATCCTGTATGCATGTATCAAATAATCACACCATGGCACACTATATTTAACAATTAAAGTAATCATTAATAAGGTAAATACTGGCTACAAAATAACAAAAGCAAATGCCATAATTGATGAGTCTATCTTGCAAGACTGATTTTCAAATTTTATGTGTAGTTTTAAAATTAATTTTTAAACATTGCATCTTTACATTGTTTATATTCAACAAAATAAATATTCATTTCATTCTGAGTTACTTACTACAAAATATTTGACCCCATTTTAGTCCCTCCTAAAAGAATGAAGAAGGAGGTTTACAGGCTAAAGTAGATAAGAAACAGCATTCAATTTTCCTCAAATCTTCACATCTTAGCAGAATTCAATCAAGATGTCTTTGTAATGACTTTTGTGTCTTGCATCCAAAGTGCATGCAGAAATGAAATTCATTTTTCATTGTATCCTTGCCATCTCACAGCATAAAAATTCAGAATTAGCATCAGTATTATATCCACAAAGTTCTTTCTTCAGATTAAAAGTGAGTGCATTATTGTAAATAACCTGATATAATTCATTGTCAGTAATACATTTGGCAGCTTAGTCACAGAATTACGTTGGAATTATTACTTTATTAGCAGACATGATGTTAGGAATATAAAATTTAGCTATGATTATAATCTGTAAGATACATAATTCTCAACAAGGTTTTTCTTACAGTTTTCATTTATGCTTGAGAACATTAAAATAATTTAATGTCCATCCATTCTCACAATAATTTTCTGCTGCAAGTATGAATACTAAGTGGTTATTTGTGTAATGCTATGTGATATAACAGAGAACCAACATAATCTAGATACATAAGAAAGAAAAGCTGCTGGCAAAATAAAATAAGAAATAAAATATTGGTTTATATGGGAACTCAATTGTAAATTGAGTAACTTCTTTTATTTTTTAACCACATCTTTTTTGTTTTCTTCCAAATTTTTATTAACAACTTCCATGATTATAAAAAATACCACATGGTAATACCCTTTCTCCCCCAACTTTCCCCTTTGAAACTCCATTCTCCATCATACTGCCTAACCACCTCAATCAGTCTCTCTTTTAATTTTGATGTCATGATCTTTTCCTCCTATTATGCTGGTCTTGTGTTGGTAATGGTAGCACTGTGAGACCACGGATATCCAGGCCATTTTGTGTCTGGAGGGAGCATATTGTAAGGATTCCTACCCTTCCTTTGGCTCTTACATTCTTTCCGCCACCTCTTCTGCATTAGACACTGAGCCTTGGAAGGTGACAGAGATATTGCAGTGCTGAGCACTGTGGTCATTTCTTTCCATCATCATGATACCTTCTGAGTCATCCCAAGGTCACTGCCATCTAAAAAGAGAAGATTCTCTACCAAAAGTGAGAGTAGCATTAATATAAGGGTATGAACATTAACAGAAGGGCTTACTGGGCAGTTTGATAAGCATAGTATATACATTTAGCTAGACAACAGCAAACATTACACCCCTAGGGCTCGTGACTACCCCTGTATTAAGTTTTCAGTATCAGGGATGCATTCCATCTATTCCTGGTGGAAAACCAAGGGCCTTTGAAATTGCCTATAATGTTTAGGGGGCATCAGGGACCTCCCTGGCCAACAACTCACTGGAAGGTATCCTGTCCCTGGCACTGAAAATTTTCTAGCAAGAATCTAGGGCTCCTGAGTGTTCCATTGTCCAAAAAAGTAGGATTACATATGATTTATTTATATCCTCTTAGATTTTGATTAGCCCTCTCTCCAATTTCCTTTACTCAATCTCTTCCCCAGTCCTCATTTTGGGCCTTTTCACCCCTATTAATCTATTCTTCTACTTACATATATGCAATACCATCCTATTAAGTACCTTCCTCCCTTCCTTTCTTGCCAGAGCCTGCTGGCTGAAAGGGTTCGAGCCTGATGGGGAGTGAGGATTAAGGAAAGACAGAAGAAAGTGAAAACATGGGCCCCAGTCCAGGGCTGAAGCAAGGCCTCTAGCCAGGACTGAAGAATTGGTTTATTTCACAGCATTCCTTTTTATATCTTTTTACAAACAGTTTTTCCATGGACAAATATTTTATGAGCTTTATAAGTTCCTTATCAAAAAACCTTCCCATTACAGAGATTTTGCATTTCAAATCATTTCTCAGTACAAAGGACCAGCCAAAAGGCTGAAGATACCTAATCTTGTTTACAGGTAGGCTGCTATGGGTATGCTAAGGTCTTGCTGCCAGACACAATCTTACTTGCAGAAAGGCTGCTAGAGTTTTGGTAATGTCTTGAGGCCAGAAACCCAGGGCTATGGATACAAGTCCAGACAAAATGGCTCCCGACACTTTCTTTTCCCTTTATATCTCTTTTCTAGTTTACTGGCCTCTGCTACTGAGATTTTTTCATCTCACACGGAAGCAGCCCAGTCATCTGTAGCTAGGATCCACATATGAGAGAGAACATGCGATGCTTGGCTTTTTGGGCCTGGGTTACCTCACTTAGTATAATCCTTTCCAGATCCATCCATTTTTTCTGCAAATTTCATAACTTCATTTTTCTTTACCGCTGAGTAGAACTCCATTGTATAAATGTGCCATATCTTCATTATCCACTCATCAGTTGAGGGACATCTAGGCTGGTTCCACTTCCTAGCTATTGTGAATTGAGCAGCAATAAACATGGTTGAGCAAATACTACTAAGGAAATGAGATGAGTCCTTCGGATATATGCCTAGGAGTGCTATAGCTGGGTCATATCTAACAATCTGGCCAATAACAGCTTCTTTATGAGCTAAGTGATTTGGTTGATTACCTCATTAAGATTAACCACTAACCTTTGTGTCCTGTGTGTTCTTACATGCTTAACTTAATTTTAATTCTGCTGAAATAGAACCATGTGAAATATGTATAATGTAGTTGAAGATACAGAGTAACAATAATATAATTAATAGGAAGGAAAAGATATTCAATAAAGGCAAAAATAACTAGGCATGGTGGTGATCAGTAGGCAGAGATAGAAGGATCACTGTGAGTTCAAGGGCAGCCTGAAACTATAGAGTGAGTTTCACATCAGCCTAGGCTAGAATGAGACTATACACACACAAAAATGCATTTTTATAGGAATGGAACATATTTTAATGTTTAATTTCAAAAATAACTACACAGTTAGAGCAACTACATAGAACTAATAAGTGAAAAAGTCAAATAAGAAAAACATTATACTTTACATTATAAGGGAACAATAATGTTGAAATACACAGTCAACATATATTAATGTATGTAGATAATGTATACAATGTACATACTATTTCATGCTTATAAATAGAATTGAGTGGATCATATAAATCAAAATCCTCTTGCACAATTCAAAGCTTTTTGGCACAGATAGTTTGCATAGAAGTTTAGTAGAAAATAAGGCCATGATAGATTGTACAAACACTTATTGAATCTATATAGTAATAAAGGGATAAGGTATTTTCCATCCTACACACAAAACTCACCTCAATGATATACTTCAACAAAGGAATAGCAATGGCAATATAATACAAATTCAATGTGTCCATTTTCATTAATGTTAGTATTTCCAGAAATTGAGACTTATGAAGGTGAGAACATGGCTACTTATTTCTTACAATGTATCATTTGGTTCCCTTTAATGGGAATTTTATAGATTTTATTCATACTTTACTCCAGAAAGGCAATGTATGTTACCATAAGTGTGTGTGTGTGTGTGTGTGTGTGTGTGTGTGTGTGTGTGTGTGTGTTTGGGTAGGTCCATGTGCATGTGTTGGCCAGAGGACAACATTGGACATCATTCTTGTCAGGCACCATCACTTTTTTTTTTTTTTTTTAGACAGAGGCTCATGATTGCCTGAAATGCAACAATTAGTTTAGGTGGGCTTATCATCAAGTCCCAGGGAACCACCTATCTATCCCTTTCCTGTTCTGGGATTATAACCATGTATGGTCAAACCCAGATTTTGATTTTATTTTTGGTCTTGAGACTAAAGACCCTGATGCCTGCAAGGTATGTATTTTACCAACTGATCTAGTTCCATAGTCCATAAATTGGAATAATAATTAAAAGATCATACTTTACTAATGTGTCAGATTTACTATGCTCAGTTCAAGCTTTCTTTATCTGGCTGTTCAGTTACTCTGTTCTTTCATATACAACATATTCAGAACTTTTGTGTAACTCATATTCAACAAGGTATTTTATACAAAATAATTAAGGTGGAAATTGTTGTAACTCCATTTTGAAGTGGGTATATATTTGTATGGATGCAATATCATTCAATGTATTTAGTCTTAAGTGTTATGACCTAGGAATGTGAAAAGAAGATAAAGAATTATTTTGTCTTATGGGGACATGGAGAATTACTTTTTTACTTCTTCCTAGAGATCAAAAAACATCAGTTGTCCTTCAGTCATGAAGAAAGAAAGAAGGTAAGTCATCTTAGAAATAAATAAATGAAACTGGAAATCATCATACTAAGTGAATAAAGTCAATCTAAAGAACAAAAATGTCAGATACTTTCTCACATTTGTAGATCATCAATATATATGTATCAGATTTGAAAAAAAAAAGTATCTATGTACTGATGACATGTTAGTAGAGCTGAAAGTTCCAGGAAAACAAGGACCTGGGTTGGGAGGAGTGATAAAGAGATCTAGTTGTATATGGAGGGAGATATTCAAAGACATTATACTTTTCAATTCAAATAGGTTGTGTATGACAGAAAAAAGAGTAACACAATAGCCAGATAAAGAAAGCTTGAACTGAGAATAGTAAATCTGACACATTAATAAAGTATGATCTTTGAATTATATTGGCCTTCTTGAACCTTGAGTCCTAAATAAAGTGTGATAAAACAGAAAGATGACAAATTCCTGAACAAGTATGTGAATGGTGATCAGGGTTGCTTTATGTGTAAGTAATGTTTTGTGTACCCCCCTTCCTTCTTTACCCTCC